>NW_028278781.1:0-171943 GCF_059751315.1 Micrasema longulum
CTCAAATTTGTAGTGTCCCGCTGTAAAGGTTTGGAAGATTAGTGCAACGGTTTGGGAGGCAATCATCAATTTTGTTTTGTCCTCATTAATGATTAGTCCCATTTTCCTTGCATTTAGTTCAAGCGCTATGAACGCTTCTGGTGGCTTGGAGAGATCTTCCGATGATGTCAATATCGTCGACATAAGCCCTCCATTAAATTTGCCAAACTCGCAGTGAAAGAGGCAATGAAAGCAATAGAGTTAAATACAATTAATCACATTGATCTTCAAAAGTCATACAAAATTCATGTTCAAGCGAGCATTTTTGCTTGAATTGGGATTTATTGGAGTTTATAATCGATTTGAAGTGAGCAGTTTTATTGCAGAAGTCTATTTAAAACATAAATGAGAACTATTTTAAATGTTAATGACGAAAGGAACGCGGACCAATTGTTAGCGGTCATTCATCTTGTTTCGATCATGTGATGTCGATATGACAAGCAGGTAGAACATACCGAGGTAAGATACAGATATTACAGAAGTTAAGTATACCGTCTCGATATACTCGTATACAGATGAAGATAGCGATCATAATCGAGGCACAGATGCCCTTTGAAATATGTGTATGCTTATGTGATAATATTTCATTTTGCCACTATTTAATTATGTACGTTCTTCCACTTTCCACTTTGTTGTATCCCGACTCAACACAGGGCCTCATAGAGTTTGGGATGAGTTATTATTATATTTTTTTGTAATATGTACGTATTTGTATGAATAAAATAAATCAAATTAATATAATATCCAATTTTTATAAATCTGTTTTAGATAATAAAAATTAAGCGTAAATCGGCCTCAAATTTTGTAATCTATTAGAGAGGTAGAAACGTTATTATGAATTATTTATGTACAAAACATTTGTAATTTAATACTCATATTTAGATGGCCCAAAAAATATTGACAAAGATCATTTTTGTTACAAATATTTCAGGCGTTGCCTAGTAGGCGAAATGGTTCAGCCGGATGAATCTCTCCCACATGATAAAGGTTTCAGCTCTTATGCTTTACAACAGTCAACAGATGGAAGAGTTGAGGAAATGTGAATGTCTAAACATTCTTTTCTTATTTTTAGTGGTGGGGGTCAGTGCTATGCAAGCTCTTGACGTCACTGCGACCTGTAGAGATCTATTGTGACGCCCACCAAGCCCGGGTCTATAAAGAGCCTAGCTACTGTGTGGAAGGCGAGAGTTTACATTTTGCTAAATCTCCCCCTCCAAGCCCAGATCCGTAAAGTATCGGGCTATTGATTGATTTGGTGTTTATTTTGTAGAACTACATATTTAAACTTATAATAAAAATGATAAATAATAAACTGTAAACTGGCTCAAGAGAAAGACGTCTGCTGAGAATCTGGCTTTTAGAACGTGGTTTTTTATATTTAGATTTTTTGTGTTTTTCTTTTTTATTTGGACAATTTTTTTTATTTTTGATGCACATATTTTTTTTTAACATAGTTATTATAGTTTTTTTAAGTTTATAGAATTTAAGAGATAAGATTATGTGTATATATTAGAACTAATCTAACCTGCTGACGAACTGCATTTTATGCAGTTCAGTAGTACTTGATAATTTATTTGTAAATTTTTTGTATGCTTTTGATAAATATAAAAAATCAAACACTGATTTAAGTCCACTGAATACTTTATTTTTACAAATATAAAAACGAAAATTTCGTGACAATTGTTTCGCCTTGTTAGGGCATTTTCAAACGAATGATGATTAGATGGATTGAATGTTCTTATATAGTTATATAATTCTAGGTACTGTTAATTTTTTTATTTATTTAAATCTTAAAGGAGGGCACACATATCACACATATTGTTATGTGTGTTCTAATAATAACATTGTAAATATATTTAATTTATAAATTGTTTATCACATATGTCTTGACCATTATTTTAAATTTTAAAATATTTTTTTCCATTTCGTAATACTTTTTAATTGCTTTAAATAAAATTGAATTTTGTGGCTTTGCCTTTTTACTAAATGGAAGTCTAATTGTGTTCTTTTCTCTAGTATTGTGATCGTGTTCATGCTAGTTCCGATTAATTTTTTCAAAAATTCTGTTTTTTTATTAGAGTTTATAATTTTATGAACAAATATCATTGTATTGTAAAATATTCTTTGTTTACTTAAGTACAAAATAAAAATAATCTTATGAACTATATCATGTACATTAATCATAATTGAGAGAAAAACCAATAGTTAAGGGCAAGGCTAAGTGTTTAATAGGTAATGGGGAATTTGAGTATTTATATTGGAATTTCGGAAAAATTTATAACAAAGTAAGTTTCTTATTAATAAAAAAAAAAATCTTATCTTTAAATATATAATTCCTCTGTACGTGTGATGTCACCGTACTCCTAAACGGCTTAACCGATTTACGTGCGGTTTTCAGAGAAATATAGATCTTTGCGCTGTGCGTGTTCGTAGATATTAAAATCTTTAATCGAATATGTAAAAAATAAGTTAGGAGCATAAATGTATTATTCATCGATCTACCAGGGTTACATTCGAGGAGAATGCATTTGCAAAAAAATGGAAAGATGTTGTTTTGTGTATAAAAAAAGTTTGTTTTTGAATGTTTACAAACATAATTTGTTTTTTGTGGATCTCAATCAGATTCTTTCCTTAAATCTAACAAGTCGGGACAAAAAAAAATAAAACTTGTGCTCTATGATAAAATTGTGTATTTTGTGCATTAAATAAATAAATAAAAACTATAATTTTCATAATCTGTCTGAATATTATGTGAAATTTGTTGTTGTTTTCAAATGAAATATTTTAAAATAAACGAAAATCAACAATAAAATATATAACAACAATTGATCGATTGATTAACGAAGCATTTTTTCAAGTTTGACAGCTGCTGTCAGTTTGACCTTTCCGGAAATAATTTTCCGTTGGACTTTCTACAGTAATTACAAGGCGATCGAACGCCACCTGTCGGCCAATAGAAACAACGTAATGATGTTTGATTTGAATTCGGAATTTGGAACCATTCAATCCCAAATGGAGTAGACATAATTGATTATGTGATTTAATTTATACATCTGACAAAGCAAATTAATTATTTATTTGTGCATAAAAAGAAATCGCGCGATTCTTGAGTCCAGATTTGGGTGTATTGAGTCATGAGTGGAGATTAACCACTTTTTTTTTCTTTGAAGACCATTCACGTATGTATCTCTACAATTTTTTTTGAGGATATTTTTATTCGATATTTTTTAACCAATTAGTAAAATATCCAGAAAAACGCTACGGTTATTACGCTTCTAGAGTGTTTTTCTCGTATTTAAAGTCGAAATGATATCTCTCAGGCGAATGTGCGGTAAAACTATGTACGATAGATGCACAAATGTTCAGATCCGTACAATATGTAAGGCTGAGACAAGCATTATCGACAAAATCAAGAAAAGAGCTCTGCGCTGGTTTGGACATGTAGTGCGAATGGGCAGCGAAAGAACGGCTCAGAATATTTGCAATGCGAATTTTGATGGATGCAGAAATAGAGGAAGACCGAGAAAGACATGGCATAACCAAATCCAACAAATATTTGAAGATAGACGTGTCAAAAGTCGGAATAATCGGCGCGCGTACATGAGAAGATGTATGAATGTAGAGGAAGCGAGATCTGTATGCCGAGGTAGAGTGATGTGGCATTTTATCCTCTCTGCCTACCCTTACGGGGAAACTGTGTGATTGTTGTTGTTGTTCGTAATAGTCTAATGATTTTGTAATAATGAAACCCAACAACTAAATTAAAACATTTTTAAGAAGGGAAGATGGAATTGTAGGCGTTTACAGGGCTTACGACTTGTCATTGGCTGGTTTACCTGGCCAGTTTACATACTGTGCAACATTCACCATTCTGCCCATGTATGAACATCCAATTTTCCTCAACTCTTCCATCTGTTGACTTTTGTGAAGTGAAGGAGCTGAAACCTTTATGATGTTGGTGAGATTCATCCGGCTGAACCAAATCACCTACTAGGCAACGCCTGAAAACAATTTTCCAATTTTTATACTTCTTCTTTTACCAGGTAGTAATTCAACAATGTTTGAGTATGTTAGTCTGCCTATGTTAATCCACATTTTCTTCCATCCAGTTATAATTGAAAAAGATCTTAAAATATGTATAATCAATAAAAATGTGTAGTCAAATACACATTTCTTCTAGTCTCTAAACTGTTGTAGCCGAGCATACCCTGGAGAAACTCGGTCGGGTAGAGCCGAGGATAATACCACTCTCTCATGCAGAGATATCTCATCATGAACCTTTAGGGGAAATAACGTGATGGTATAAACGGTAGTTATTTTGGAGGATTACTTAACTCTACCAATGCCCAATACTCGTTCATAATTCTGGATCTATTTCACACACAACTCTATTCTTCATCGACTCGGACACAGAGAAACACAAAATAAACGCGCTGACTACAAGCCGGATGATTTTTTAAACTGGAACAATCGACTGGTCAACCATGAGTCAAGATATGGTGAATACCCATATTTCGTAATAACACTCACAGCGTATTAACTTGGAATTGACCCAAATGTTGGATTTTCCATTAATGAAATATTTTTATACAACTTGCATCAAGTATATTAGTCATGTTTGAATAATTTCATAATCCAACGATGTTTTGAGTATGTCCAAATGTTTGCAGACAGGCTGGATTTCCTCCCTAGATTTATTCAGATCTAAATTTGTTGCAAAAGAGATGGAAAACAGGCGGGGCTTATGACCTGGCATTGGCTGGTTTAGGTGGCCACTTTACACACTGTGTAAAATTCACTATTCTGCCCGTGTTTAAACATGCGATTACGAAGATACACTACTGATCCCCCACCACCAAGTTTTGATGGAAGTACATCGGTTTATACCGACGGGTCTAGAACTCCTCGATACGTTTATCTACGCATTAAAGTGTCAAAAATTTTGTTCCACCGAGCAATTTTTCTTTTAATTATGATTTATTAAAACTTTTAATCGTTTTGAGGTTGGGACTTTTTTTCTTAAAAGCTTGTTAAATGTATGAAAGAGAAATAAGTAAGTTTTGAACTCGAATTAAATTCCGACATAACTGTCACTTTAATAAAACGAACGCCTAGATGTGAAAATAATGTCACTAGGTTCTGTCCTATTAACAAATTAGAGTATTTAGGCGTTAGGAAGTTACCACCCTAAAAAAAATATTAAGTTATTATATTTTTTCCATCTGTTTTACTATATTTTCGAGTGTATGTATCGAGACGTTAAAGGAGCCGGCTTTGTAGTCGATCGGTAGATACATACAGACAATCGCTAAGCGTACCGTCTAGGTGATTTCCAAAAGTCATACAAAATTCATGTTCAAGCGAGCATTTTTTGCGTGAATTGGGATTTAGTAGAGCTTATAATCGCTTTGAAGTGAGCACTTTTTATTACAGAAGCCCATTTAAAATATATATGAGAACTATTTTAAATGTTAATTACGTAAGGAAAGCGGACTAATTGTTTGCGGTCAATTATCTGCTTGTTTCGATCATATGATGTTGATATGACAAGTAGGTAGAACATACCGAGGTAAGATACAATTAGAACAGAAGATATAGAAGTTAACCATATTAGTATAAAGTACATATAAATAATAGTCATAAGCCCTGTAAATGCCTAGACTTCCAAATTTCTTCTCGAAAACTTTTTCCCTCTCTGTTGAAATAAATCTAAATATTGAAAGAGTTCAACATAATTTTTTACGTTTCGTTAATTTCAAATTAGGTATTTCAGTTGAAGATATTAATTACTCATACTTAAATAAATATATTTAAATTTACAAACATTAGAAAATAGAAGAAAATCGAATGATCTGTTATTTTTATTCAAAATATTAAATTCAATATATGATTGTTTCAAACTGTTACAACTAATTTTCCGGGCCGGGTTACCCGATTTAATAAACTCTGCTATGTAAATGTATTCACAAAAACTACAGTGCACACTCGCCAATAAGGAGAATTCATACATTTGCAAATGAATACGCAAATGACGTACTCGTATATATATTTTATTTAACACTTGAATTTTAAAAGGCAGTGTTTCAATTTACTATCTTTAAATTGTAATACCTAAATAATACTATTTTGATTTTAGTTGTTTACCATTTATTGACTTATATCTGTATTCTTAATTAGTATTTTTCTAACTTCTTCTAATTTTAAGATTATTTTAATATAACCTATACGAAAAAATGTACCCCTGTTCTCCACTGCAGTACATATATACATATATATATATGTATTATTATGTATCTTCATATATTTTCTACGAATATGTAATGATTTTTATTTTTTCAACTTTTTAAAAATTTTTCTTTCTTTTCTTAATTCATTTTTATTTTTTGCTCCTTTTTTGTGTAAAATGCATTTCTGTCTTCATATTAAAAATGCACTTCTGTTCTTACCACTTTTATACTAATATGGAAAGATGATATTTTTGATATTTTTCTTTTTCTTCTAAAAAACATTTATTTGTTTTTTGCTACTTCTGTGTAAAATATATGTCTTTATTTGTATATATGTATGTAAAAACATGTAAAACCTAAAAGGCGTTTGAATAAATAAATAAATAAAGTATACCGTCTCGATATATACAATGAAAGCATCCACCCCTTTCCCGAAACTGTTCATAAAGACTTGTGTATTTCTACAGTTTCACATATCAATATTAATATGTTTTAAAACTCACTTAGCGAAAATGTAATATTTCTTTACAATCAAACCGCAGAAATAACAAAACAAAGAATCTTTAAAAGCTTTCGTTGTACCCCTCACTGCAGTATTGTCAATTTGTAATCAATCAAATACACATGCTCAGCACAATCACCTTTTTCTAATTTCCCAGTATGACAGTGAAGGAATACAGTGTTATTTCTAAATTGAGACCGCGGCCGCTCGCTCCAGATCGGAAAGGAAGAAGAACGTAGTAATACAAACAAATCAAAGAACGTCACAAAACTAAAATACATAAAGGAAACATTAGAATAATTAGCCCCGTACAACATGCACTCAAGCAACAGAAGAAAAACAATACGTATCTTTACCAAATCACAGAGGAATATCAAATTATCAAGACACTACTGGCAAAATCCTAACACAGATCCTAACATGATCCCTATCGAACTCAGACGAAATTACTTCTCGTCATAATACTGAATTCCTATTTTTATACTCAGGGCTGGTTTTTTAGCACTACCAGCGCCCTGGGCGGGATTTCTACGGCGCCCCCTATCTTCCACCCCTTTAAGCCCTTACAAAAAAAGAAAAGGTTTATAATGAAATAACCATTTATTAAAAATAAATCTAATAAAGTTTTATTTTTCTGGCCTTTCTATCAATGAACTCTTTTATACGTACGTGAGTTTATGTTTTCCACAATTTCATTTTCGATTGACAAAGATGCCAGGTTTGTAAATCTAGATTGAGATATTGTCGATCATAGATAAGATTTTATCCGTTTAAGCTTTAAAAAAAAATCCTTTCCCCACAAGCAAACGTTACGGTGGGTATAGTGATCAATATTCGCAACGCTATCCATAAATTTGGGTACAGTTCTTGTAAGTTACGATCTTTGATAAAATTCAAAACAATGACAGGATTTACCACATTCTGATCAGGCAAAAACGATTTCAGACTTATGAGTTCTTCACACAATATACAACCATCTATATCGGATTTAGAATCTACTTTTAATTTCAATTGGAAATTACCACAAAGTTTGAGAAGGTCTGGTTTTTTCGGAATCTTTTTTATATTGAACCAAGATTTTGAGTACTCATTTAACTTTTCAAATCTTTCATTGCGTAAAATTCAGGTAGTGTCCAAATGGCTGCAAAAAATTCAACTTCAAATGACTCTTTTGAAGTAGTTATAGTCTCATCGTGGGTCACTATAACGAGTTTGTTGCTAGATTTAAGAAATTTACGAGTAAGTTGAACTCGCTCGATGAGCGAGTGGATAAAATTGGGCGCCTGCAGCGCCCCTTTATATCTGGCGTCCTACCCTAACGCCGCTACTGCTTATACTCGATATATACAGATGAAGATAGCGTTCATAATCGAGGCACTGTAGTATAGATGCATTCGTACGTCTGGCCGTCCACGGAATCCGCAACATTCGCCCCCATTTGTAAAGCTTCGATTCATTTCTTTTCAGATTCCCCCAGTGTCCAACGCTCCACACCGTACATGAACTTTGCAAATACCAAGGCCTGTATATGTATATAAAGTGTTTAAATAAATATATAAATACAAAAGCCGCTCAGTTGAGTGGCAAATTTAACTATTTGGCTGCGATATATATTTGAAGGTTATCCCGTTCTTACGAAAAAAAAAGATCACGCTGCCGATTATTCGATTCGATATTGCAAAATGAAAAGATTAACATTTTACACGAAGATCAAATATACATGGATGCTTATGTACATAAAAACTTTCACCTCTTAATAATACTCTTAGCACGCTTCAGCATAGGAGCGAACTATTCTCATAATCATAAAAACAATCTTTGTTTTAAAGAATTTAATGCTCAAAAGTTGTCTATATTTCTATACCATCGACCAATTAAACCTACAGACTAAAATATTTTGTAAAGTTATGACGCGAAAATGTTCTCATAGTTAGAGTTTATTTATTTATACCGGGAAGATTCCCATTTTTAGTACATATTTTTTTTGTATTTCAATGTTTAAAAAAATAAACACATTATTACAATATTAATACATTATAAAAAAAACAAAGAGTCAATGTATAGTTTGTCATCGGGTGCTCAGACATTAGTTTGAATTAATAATCAAATAAAAATAATACAGACATAATACTGTATACGTTTAAAATAATAAACATACAAAATTGTTTAAAGAAATATACATATGTATATATTTTTTTTAAATAAGAAGACAGAGTAAAATAATACAATTAATAGCAGTTTACTTGAATATATTTTAAATAAAAGAAAAAAATTAAGCACATATAAATTAAATGTTTTAAATAATGTTCTTTTGTTTATTAAATAGGCTTTTTTATCCCCAATTAGGCATTTTATCAAAAGTGTTCACTTCAAAACTATTTTTAATTCAAATAAATCGTAGGACTCTTCAATCTATACTCTTCTTACATTCCTTATTCTATGACTAATTATATGAAAAATAGCACTCTTCGAAGAATACACATGACATTTTTTAATTTTTTTTATTTAAATATTTTTGTTCTTTACAATAAACATTAGAGGTAAAACAGAGTATCAAAAAAATAAAGCATAATTACATAGCAATGAAAGGCATATTAATAGTAAAAATAGTAAACAAAAAATCCCAGAAAGGCATGGCCTGTTCGTGGGTATATAAGAAAATATTAATGAATTTTTGCTCCTATAATAAATAATGGATAGTTATAATATTTTTGTGTAACATAAGAAAGAAAAAAAAAATGTTATTTTTTTTATAGTAATTAAAAAACGAAATATAAAAAAACACAAAAATATTTCTTATCATCAAAGGCCAACAAAATATATCATAGAAAAAAAGAGTTTACATCTTTAGTTTGAATCCAGGATAGTGCATGTTTTTTAAAAGAAGAACATTTTTGAAAGTTTGGAACCAATGAAATATTATAAGTAAAAAAAGAATTAGATATTTTTGGGCCAATAAAATATGCATGTCTCTGTGCGAGCCTCGTTTCAAAATGTGGTATTTCTAACCCACGATTCCTTCTTTGACTTGATCTATTTGAATTGCTTGTAAATAAATTTTGGTCTTAAATATACATTTTAAACATTGAAAACAATATATTTGTCTTAGGTCTAAAAGTTTAGCTTCTTGGAACATAAGGACAGTTTTAGTGACATCGACATATTACACTGTAAATACCATATTTTTATCAGATCTATTAAAGACATTTTAAATTTATCCCCAACTTAACTTTTAACGTTTAATTTTGGCTTTTAATTTCATCTTTCAATTTAACTTTTTAATTTTATTTCTTAATTTTAACTTTTAGTTTTAAATTTTAATTTAAACTTTTAATTTTTACTTTTAATTTTTACTTTTAATTTTTACTTTTAATTTCAGCTTCTAATTTTTACTTATTCAAATGTACATCTACTACCCGCATCTAATTAATTATTGTTGGTTGTGAATTTTTACTGAGAAATATAAATGTTCATGGAAGCAGAGAGAGAGGGAGGAAAGTAGAGTTGGAGCTTTACAATGCCTTCTCCCTTTTATGTACTTTTTATTTTGAATTTAATTATGTTTTCCCCTCTCTACCTGCATTCATAATAAATTAATGTGAAATCTTTAATTGGTCTTACTTTTTTTCATTGTTCTTTTGTACCTTGCATCTATATAAAGACTGCATGATTTCCTTAACAAATAAATACGATTAAAAAAATAAAGATAACTTCTTTTGTAATACGGGCCGTGATAAAATCACTAGGCATGTGTGTATTATCGATTTATGGACGTTGTACCCACAAATATGAAAAATTTTAAGACACGCAAGTGAAATTCCGTTACTATAAACTAGGGATTAATTGTATCAGTTCTACATGCATTTTCAATCAACCATCTCAAACATAACAAAATTATTTTTAATCCAATTAATATTCTTCTATTTCCTGAAAATTATTTCCGTTTGACGTATCGAAACCGCATTTTTTGCTAACGCTTTTAGACCTGAATAAATTCCTATGGATGAAAAAAGCGTTTTATTTTATTTTTGCACTTGACGGCTTGAGAAAAATCGCATTGAATTTTTGTGTTCTCACCGGGAATCAAAACCCGGAACCTTCCATTTGTGAGTCAAGCGTCTTGGACCACTACACCACGGAGGCCACCATTTTTTTTTATTTATGAAATATCATCATATCCTGATCCAGACCCATAGGACACATCATCATAATAATTTATTTATTTTGTATTATTATTTTATATATTTTATTTATTTTATTCATTTTTTTATTTTTTTTTCATGTTATTCATTTTATTCATTTTATTCATTTTATTCATTTTATTCATTTTTTCATTTTATTCATTTTATTCATTTTATTCATTTTATTCATTTTATTCATTTTATTCATTTTATTCATTTTATTCATTTTATTCATTTTATTCATTTTATTCATTTTATTCATTTTATTCATTTTATTCATTTTATTCATTTTATTCATTTGTTTCATTTATTCATTTTTTTCGTTTTGTTCATTTTGTTCATTTTATTTATTTTATCTATTTGATCTATTTTATCAATTTTATTTATTTTATTTATTTGATTTATTTGTTTTATTTCATTTACATATTTCATTTATTTTATTCATTTTATTTGGGATTTTATGTGCACCTACATTGTATATTTATATAAATAGATATAAAATAAAATCATCATTCCCTTTCCGCATCGAATAGTGCATAGGGCACTGCATTGGTACACCGATCGCAGCGTATCTTGATCATTTTTGTTACATGGAAGTAAGAAGATCTCACGATTCAGGAACCAGTCGAGAGACTATGAAATATTTTTATTGAAAAAACACCCTTTTAAACAAATATTTAATATCAACCTTGTCGGCAATCGAACCCGAGACATTACGCCACGAGGCCGACAAGGATACTGTATTGGTAAACTGGCTGTAGTGTATTTTGATCAATGACATTCGGTAAGGTATCTTTGATCATCGCAAATTCGACCACATAACCGAATATCGCACGCAACTACACTGGCTCAGTATCAGGCACAATATTTTAAATAATCCCACTTCGCCTTATTATCTGAGAGAGCTCTTCTAACCTCTATCACAGCACGGACTATATCTTCGTTCTAGTAACGAGAGAACTCTTTTAATACCCTTTCATCGCTCTTATTTTCTTGCCCCTCTTTACAGTAGTAGCCGCTTGATTGTGGAATAATCTACCCACTAATGTTAGAGTTTACATTTAAGTCAAGATTGAAATGTCACTATCTAAATATTTAAGTGGTTCCTATATCCTTCTTCTTTCCTTCCCATCCCCTTTCCTCTCCTCATAGTATAGTGGTAAATTTTTGTGTATTTTTGTTTTCTAAATCTTTGTTTTTAATTTTTGTATAAAATTGGAAGATTCAATATGTTCGTGTACTTGCAATTTTCTCAAACTGAACGGTTTAGGTAGGTAGGAAGAAATTGCCTCAAGGCAATATGCCCGCCCTTATATGTACATAAACTGTATATGTATATAAAGTGTTGAATAAATAAATAATA
Source organism: Micrasema longulum (assembly GCF_059751315.1). Taxonomy (NCBI): domain Eukaryota; kingdom Metazoa; phylum Arthropoda; class Insecta; order Trichoptera; family Brachycentridae; genus Micrasema; species Micrasema longulum. Next base: position 12,313 of record NW_028278781.1, read on the forward strand.
AATAAGGTTATCAATTAGGTTAGATGCCAGTCCATCATACGTGGTCAATATAGTGCAGGCAATTGGTAAAATAAACCAAAGTAGGGAACAAAATGCCGAACACTCCTCTAGGGGAACGGAAGGCCTGTTGACTGCTGCCAACAGGCCGGCTTCTCCTGAAGAGTTTTAAGTAGTTTCCTCTCCACTTTACTCTTTTTCTTCAGTCTCTTGTGCATATGTTTCTTCATATAACTATTGTAAATTGGCTTAGGCCGTAAAAATAGAATAAATAAATAAACATGTAAGTATTACATCCCCACTAGTAATCGACTCATGTTGACTAAATGGTTCTAGCGATTGGAGTTGTGATGCATCATTATGAAGCAGACAATTTAGTTATGGAAGCGATGCTACGTTTCCTGATTGTCAATGCTAAGAAACCCACCCATATTACACAGCGTATAATGTTCCAAGTGCCGTAACTATACGATCATCCGAACATTGCACAACGAACTTACTCGGCTTTCCATCGCTTTCGCGGTGCTGAAGAAATCGAAAGTAAAGCGGCTACCGGCAGTCGAAGCAAGCCGTCGCGGTGAGCGGATGTGCCGTGAGTTGTCGGAGACCCAAGCGAAAGTGAAACGAAAGTGAGTGTCGTGCTAACAAATGTTTATGTCGAGAAATAAAGAAAGTTCACGACGATCCGTCCGTTGCGTAACGCCGCCGACCAAGTTCCCGAACGCAGGACAAACGAAAAGAAGGATACAAGTTGATAAAGATTCCTAAACCCGAAGCCGAACGAAAGGGAGATTATGGTCGAAGAAAAATAAAGCTCTTCATAAAACCTGGAGAAAAGCTCAATTAAAATCACTGCGAAGTCTGAACCTTTCGGGGTCAATGGATGAAGCGAATATTTAAAATATTATTTGCACGCTTCACGAAGGAGATACTCTTTGTAGGATGTTGGGAGAAAGCAGATGGAAGGTCCTTGTATTAATCGCTGGATTGCTACTCGCTCAGGCCATCGACAGCCCTGGCAGAGGATCCCCGAAACTAAATGATATCAGGCAGATACGGAGGATCAATCTGCAATCGTATAGGCAGGAATTCCCTTTCGTGAGACAGCGAACGAGAGCGGCGAGGTCGTTCGAAGAAACGACAGATCTGACAGCTGACGTTGCGCAAACCGGTTTGACAGGTCCGCCGGACGAAGCGACGGGGGCGCGCAGGTCCCAAATTACCTTTAGGGATGAACCGAACGATTACAGAGAAGATTTCAAACCTAGTCAATCGCTGCCTAGCGACGATTACACGCAGGCGAGGAGCCCAGTTACGTTCCAAGACGAGGATTCCGACTACGAAGACGGGTTTCCGGAGCAAGAATTCAGCACGTCTGAAAGCGAAGGAGATCACAATTCTAAATCGTTCAAAGACGGCTTTAGCCCGCCTCATGCTGGTTTCGTGCCGCAGAGAGAAAACAGTCAAAGAGGCTACCAAGATGATTACAGTCCGAATCCAACGAGATTCCCCGAGTTTACTCCGGGACCTCGCAGACACCCTTCGAACATTGGCTTTGCAGTAACGAAGCCGTTCCACCCTCGTTACCCTTTCCACAGCCCGTACTTTGCGCCGCCTAAGTCATTCAGCAACCCAGACTTCGATCCTTACTACAGCGCTAACTTCCAAAACCCTGACTTAAAAAACGGGTATTTTAATCCTGGTTTCGCTCCCAAGTCGCCACAGATTCCTGTGTGGAAATCCAGAACTCCTCGGGTCGTTTTTCCTTACTCCAACGACAACGGGCCGCCATTTCAATCAAACTCTCACCAAGGAGGCACAGGAAACTCCCTGGCCAACGGAATCAACTACAATAATGATAACGTGGTATTTAGAGATCAAAACTTTGGTCTTAACGATCTTTCTTCCATCCAAGATATAAGGAATGATTTTAACCTTCAGGACATAGGAGCAACAGGAGACGATGCTCTTAAGGACAGAGGTAAGACAGTTTTACTAATTCAATAACACATTAACATTTTATATAATTACCTGTAATTACACACTAAAGTTTGTTGAACACGGTGTTTGAAAGCAAAAAAATAATTCGGCTAAATAAATTCTACTCTCCAATATTCGTATATTACCTAAAATTCTTGTTCAGCACTTTGAGTTTACCCTGTGCCCGGCCCATTTTTGTGAAATTTCATACATTGTGAAGGGTTTCTTAAAAGTGTCATAATTATGAAAATACTGGGTTAAATCAATTAAAACTTCTCATAGTTATTTTAAACAATTTGATAAGTAATTTTTGTATGATAGTGTTGCCCACATTGGCCTTTATGAAGAGCCACATTGCGCATTGCAATGTTCGCACATATACAGGGTCTTACTCCTTTGTTTGTGCTTTGTATCTCGGAGCCGTGTAAACACGTGATTATAATAACCATGCGTTGTGTCCCGGTCCCGTGTTTTCACGTGGTTTACCAGCAGCAGAAAAGTACTAATAAAAGCCACTAGATGTCAATAAAATGCACTTTTTTAGACAGCAGGTAAACCACGTGAAAACACGGGACCGGGACACAACGCATGGGTATACAATCACGTGTTTACACGTTACAGTTTATTTAGAAAATAGTACAGAATATATGATATTTCACATGTACCGTATTTTTTGGGTGATCTCGTGTAGTTTGGATTCGCTCCGATGTTTCAGCTACTATTACAGGACGTCGCTTCAGTTCGTTTTTGTCCAACAGACAATTTGTAACGAAATCGTGTTAAGTACAGGAGTTCTGAGAAAGACTTAATTCATTATTTTTCAAATTTAAAAAAATATATTTACACGAATAGTCTTAAAATTGCAGTCCTGATGAATTGCATACATACAACTCGTCAGCGAGTTCTTGTAAATTGCTTCGATTATTCATACTAACAAACATTATTAATAATTGTACTTGAAAAACATTACATGTTATACCGTATTTTATAACATTATTAAAAATTAAAAACTATCACTAATACAAAAAACTTTTTTCGATCAGCCATAATTTGGGCATACGTCTCACTCCTGTATTTAACTCTGTATTTTTAATATTGTTTGGTAACATGTTAAATATTTTAGAAAGATTATTTTATTAAATAGCTTAATTTAATATAAATAATACAGATGTACATAAATACCTTGTTTTTTAAGTTGGTCTTCTTTGTTTATTCTCAAATGTAATTTCAAAAAAGTGTATTGTTACGTGTCCTCGGCACGGGAAACCCCAGTGAGGTCACATTATTTTATTATTAATTATAGTTTGTAAGCGAAAAATATGAATAAATAAATAAATTTACTTTTTAAAGAATTTTGTTTGGTGGTCATTATTTATGCGTATTTCGTAAAAAAATACTTAAAAGCTCTATTTAAAAAAAAAACATAAAAATATTCTTTATTATTAAAGGGCAACAAAATATATCATATTGTCCTTGCGATATGCATTAAAAAGTTTTGAACCTATGACAAATGAGTGTCTTTGCCCGAGTCTGGATTTACAATTAGGAACTTAAGTAAACTATTCAATATTTGACTAGATCTATTAAATAAAAAAATCTTGGGGCATAAAAACATATTTCAAACATTGCTGGCAATAGATTTCGAATAGCTTCAAAAGTTCAGCTTCCTGAAATAATTGGATGGAGGGAAAAGTTGAATTTTTATGAAGATTAACCAGATTTCTATTTTCCAATAGTGAGTCACATATTTACATCTCGTTGAAAACGGACGCCAAAATTGCAATATTTGGCTAAATTATAATTATATTACTTTTTGCAACATATATTAATTGTCGTATAGAAATCGATTCCTGGGGATTTTAGCTGCATCCCGGGAGTCGGAAGATTAGAAAAATATTTCCCGGAGAATTCCTGAGTTCCTAGAGGGTTGGAAACCTTCGATATCACCCTAGTAACGATCGATTGCAAAACATACGTTTACGTGCAGCGAAAGAATTCTAGAATGTTCTCTGCCAATCATAGTACACCAAGTTAAGTTGATATTTTTCTTCTTTCTGTGCCATATCAGGTCTCCCCGACGTTGGCGATCACTCTAGAGTAGGCATTCCGGTCCTGCGCCAACTGGAACAGCGCCTCGACCCCGCGCACTCCCGTCCAGTCGCGGATGCTTCTCAGCCAGGACATCTGTCGCCTTCCAGCTCCACGTTTTCCCTCGATCTTTCCCATCATGATCAGCTGTAGAAGCGCATATTTGCTTCCGCGCATGATATGGCCCAGATATGCGAGTTTTCTCTGTTTTATTGAGGACAGTAGTTCTTCTTCGGCACTGGCTCGTCTCAGCACCTCCACGTTGGTCACTAAATCTGTCCACGGAATTCTCAGCATTCTCCGATGAAGCCACATTTCAAAAACCTCTAATCGGTTCATGAAGTTCACCTTGTGTTGGAAGCTCGATACCTTCGACCTCGGGACTGTAAACAAGGTCTGCCCTCTCGCGATACGCGTGTTCTAAGAAAACAGGGAACGTTTGATTTTAGGTAAACTAATTGACGTTATGGTTTTGAGTGTCAATCATGGAATTAATGAAAGGAGTAAAGACTTACGATTTCCTCCGTTTGGCACTGGTCCAGAAAAACACCGTTATCATTTGCACTGGTCACTTTGAACGTTTCCTTGAATGTTGGTGATACGAAATCACTGTCACGCTCGCGGTACGGTTTTCGTCGTTGTGTTGTCGCGCGTTGTTTCCTTGACTCGCCGTCAGGGAGGAGTAGGTACATTGGGATTCAAAACAAGGACCACCGGAATCAAAAGAAGGAATGGCTTGACACTTGAATAAAAGATAATGAATCCGAAACACCTTGAGAGTCCATGTTTCAACCCCGTAGAGCAGTATTGACCACACATAGCAATTGACCATCCTCTGTCTCAATTTTGAATTAAGACCATCACTGCAGAAGAATGATTTCATGCCATTGAATGCTGATCGTGCTATCTCTATTCTGCATCTAATTTCCCTATCCGGATCCAGATCAGAAGTGATTTGACTGCCGAGGTGTTTAAAGTTAGTCACTCTCTCGATTCTTTGACCATTTATTCGCAATTCAGCATTATTGTGAGGGGAAAAAATGTATTAGGAACGCGCTGGTAAATTTTTATTTATTATTCGTTTGGCGCGATCTAGATTTTGATTATTTTTGTACATTTGAAAAAAAAAATAAAAACCATTTTTTTTAAAAATTACACCACGATGCTAAAGAAAATTTAAGTTGTAATAAAACTCTTAATAAAAACTAGGAAAATGAATAAAAAATACTAAAAAGAAAGGGTAGAAAAAATTACATTATGGTTACTTCTAAAAATTACATATTAATAGATAGTAAATTCCTTTTAAATTGACTTAAGGAATTCCCAAAAATATTCATATTTTTTGCGTTACATTTTTTAATCTTATTGTACACCCTGCGCATGCGAAAGAAGGGGATCTTTAATGGCGCGGTTTTGAAAGAACGGCACTTTAAAATGTCTAAGGGCCTTACTTATTATTATTAAATTTTACTTATTTCATTTTTGTATAAAATCGTAAGATTCAATATGTTCATGTATTTATAATTTTCTCACATTGAACGGTTTGGGTAGGTAGGAAGAAATTGCCTTAAGGCAATATGCCCGCCCTTATATGTATATTTATTGTATATGTATATAAACTGTCAAACAAATAAATACTTATAAAATCGGCGTAAAGTTACACTTAAATATAGTGGTATAATTCGGATAGGAATACCAACCTTATTCTACTACTGTAATAAGAATGGTATTTCCATTCGAATTAAACCACTATACTTAAGTGTAACTTTATATATATATAGTTGGATAATTTATAAAGCGCCATTTTTGTGAAAATCACCTCAAGGGCGCTGTACAATTAATAAATATCCCAGTACGTCTTGCAGCTACAGAGCGCATGGACGGTTGGGATTCTAGTTCCTCGTTTTCAATTAAGATCAATCAAAAATTATAATAGATAGGAGCTAGATTACAGGACGTCTTGCAGCTACAGAGCGCATAGACAGTTAGAAATTTAGCCCCCATTTACACATTTAAAAATTGACAAATAAATTTAGTGTATTACAAAATAATAATAATATGAATAGTAAAAAGGAGTAAGATTACAACACGCCTTGCTGCTACTAAGCGCATAGACGATTGGAATTCTAGACCCCGTTTACAAAATTAAGGTATTTTAAAGTTGATATATTAAAGCTAGATAACCAATCATCGTGCAGCTACAAAGCGCATGGGTGAGAGGAATTCCAGCAAAGTTAAAACAATATCAATAAATTTATTAAAAAAATATAGTATAGTAGTAAATTGGTCAAGTGTTCATACCAAGAAGTAAGCAATAAAAAACTAAATAAATCAAACACTGTTTCAACTCCATGGTTAACAAAGGGAGATAGATGTCCGAAGAGAAGCTTTTGTAGACAGTAGGTAGATATCGTCGCCATGTGGCCCGCTGGCTAGTAGATAGTTTCTGGAATCCGCCGAGTTTATAAGTTAGGCCCATAATCGCACAACTCCCTTCCTTTTTATCAGAATACATAATCTAGTCTAGTCTAATCAAATTAATAAATTGTGTTTTTCTCCATTAGCATGATATTCGGTTTTAGCAAATTATTCTTTAAAACAATTCACGGTTTACACTTTTCTAATTGGTCCGATTTATTAGCAATTTGTAGAATTATCAATAAGGCTTCGTGCTGATGAAATTATGTGGCCTTTGATGCATTTCAAACGCCATTTCATGATATGAATCTTGACAATTAAACCGATAATTGATTGACGTATTACAACAAAGATGAAGAACATGTTACAGAAGGCAATATTGCCGGGATTCTAAAACAAGTTAGTAACAAAATTTCTAAAAATGAGAAAGACATCTCCGTTAATGGCATCAAATAACCGTAGCTATGCAGAAAGCTGGCAGTTATAAAAAAAATAAACTGAGATAAAAGCATTTTTTAAAAAGAATTAATAATCAAATCAACATAACTGTTGGAATGTTTTTTACTTTGACAAATACATACATTCGTTTTTTTATAATGAAAAAAGGATATAATATTTATTTGAACAGTTTTAAGGATTTTAATTTATTTCAACAGAGAGGAAAAACATAGTTGAGAAGGTAATATGGGCGTTTAGGCATTTACAGGGCTTATGACCTGTCATTGGCTGGTTTAAGTGGCCACTTTACACACTGTGTAATATTCACCATTCTGCCCATGTTCAAACATCCACATTTCCTCAATTCTTCCATCCGTTGTCCAGACGTCCATATTCCCTTCTCAATTATGTTTTCCCTCACTGTTGAAATAAATTGAAATATGAATAACTCCCTAGGGAGGAAATCCAGCCAGTCTGCAAGCATTTGGACATACTTAAACATTGTTGAGTTTTAGGGATTTTTGAAGTCTGGCTGACCAAAATTCCTTTTCTTCTCTAACTCATATAGTGTCCATACCGCTCGACCGTGGAATCATCTCCCATCCACCATCAAAGTCTTTACCTTAACCTGTAATCTTGCGTCAAAGTTTTCATAAATTCAATGTAAATCTTAAAAACTGCAAGGTTGAGTCATTTTTTGTGAGTAAATTAAAAATTGTTATACAAAAACCAATTTTAATTTTAACCATTCAAAAATTATTTATTATTTTAAAAAATGTAAGAATATCTATAATATTCAATAATATGATAATTTTGCCCAGCATGTTTTGTCTTATAAAATTACATAAATAAAAGAAAAGCAAACGTTTTGTACTTGTAAACATTCTCAGAATAATAAATATCACCATTCAACAAAATGGATAGGAGTAGTCCGATACAAAAAAAAAAAGATATTGTAAAAGTTTGTTAAAACTGGGCAAAATTGTCACGTTTGACGGTAATCAATATATTGAAACAGTTATAAAGATACAGGATAAAGTGAAAAACAAAGTATAAAATGGAGTAAAAACATGGTAAAAAATTTATTAAAAATGTAGTTAATACGTACTTTTTCTCTTACATCACTTCACATTCCAAACATTTATAAATTAATTGTTAATTTTAATCAATTTTTTCTACTGAAATGTGTATTACTGCGAAAATCGCTTCACTGAAATTTTATCAACTACCTTTGGTTTAAAATCTTCTTCTTATATTGCTTTTTCAAATTTTAAATATAACTTGCTATACCTGTTATTCCTTCTTTTTTCTCTGCTGCATTGACATGTTTTTATACTTTTAAACTACTTTTAATTACTTATATTGTATATGTATATGAAATCAATATATTGCTGCTCTTACTATGTGTCATTAATTTTGACATAAAATTGACATAAATTTATTTTCTTATATAAAGATTCTTTAAAGATTCTTCTCATCGTTTCTTTGAATCCCTTAAAATATGTATGTGAATATTTATGTTTTTCCTTTTTAAAAAAATGTTATTATTTTATTTTATTTTTACATCTGAGCATGTTTTTCATTCTTTATTTTAATTCTTAACTTTTAATTACTTTTACAAATATTCTTCATTTTTTACTTTAATTTTAATTTTTAAACAACTTCTATTTATGTTTATTTTCCTTCTCTTTTTAGTACTTAAATTAATAACCTTAAATATAATCATTATATAATATGGAAACTTCACTGGTCCATTAGAGTTAAGTCTAACTGTGTAAAATATAAAACTGTGTAACCGTACTGTATGTTTCCTAAATAAAAGAAAAAATAAATAATAAATAAAAAATAAAAAAATAAAATGTAAAATGTAGTAAAAACATAGTAAAAACAAAGGAATAAATGTTGTGAAAACATAGTAAAAACCATTAAAAATGTATAAATGTGTAAAGAAAAATATTTTGAAATTCAGTAAAATGCGAATGCTATATGCTAAGTGACATTTGAGTTTAGCATTTCAATCTTTTTCACTCTACTAACCGAGTCCAATTGCGAATCTAAACCATCCAGGGAGCAAACACAAAAAAAATCATCAAAATTGGACCAACCGTTTAGGAAGAGTTTAGTGGCATACACACGAACGGAAGAATTATAAATATTAAAAAAAAAAAATGGTGTTTAAAGACAAAGACGATAACAATTGAGGGTACAAATAGTATATAACAAATAGTGAATCATTAAGTGTTATTTTCTATTTATTTTGATTCGTTTTGCCGATAAATAGAATAATTGACGACCTTACAAAGTAAGAAGCAGTAATCTTGAACTCTGCGCACGCGCTCTTGCAAATATTTCAACCAGTTGGCGTTAAATACATTTTTGTTGCAAGCACCACTGAGCAAACGCGCCGTAACTGCAAAACGATATTCAAACAGCAACGTTCGAAGTCAGTAGCTCAATCACAAATAACTATCGACGTGATAACAATTTCTCACCGTGGTTGTTTATCGTATTCGCGATCACAACGGAACATCCGTGAACACCTAATATTAAATGTCAAAATATTTACGTTTCGCGACGTACAATCCTGCGCAATCACATATTTGAATTTCACCGGTATAAATTTGGAAAATATTCCGAAACTGCCATTTTTTTAAATTTATTTATTTATTAATTATCATGATATTCATTGCGTTTAGCCAGCCAAATGTCAAGAAAAAGCAGTCGCCATAGTAATTGTAATTTAATTTTCACTTTTTTGTATTAGATACTCTTTACTAATTTGCAAATGCATTATATTGTATTATTTTATAAAGTAAACGCTGATTTTTCACCAGTGAACTGTATTTATTTACGAAGAAAACAAAAAACAAACCAACACGAGCGTTGACTTAGAGATTACACACGCGTTGACTTATGACTGCGATAACTTAAGCATGTTCATTATTGTTCATTGTGATCGCTCAAATGCTTAGCATGTTTTTAGCTAAGCATCTGAGCGAGCGAGTTATACTCATTATTAAAAGCAGTTTTTTTTATCGTGTTGCGTTCTGTCAGAAAATTAATAAAAAAAAACAAATTCTCGTCGGTTGTAAACAAATCAAGGGGTTGACAAAAAAGTATTTTTAATTCTCAAAAATATCATATGTTCTGAACAACACTTTAACACTTTCTGAAAGAAGAACTATTAATGATCTCACTGGACTATAAAATTGTAAACAAAAATACTTGAATTGATTAATTTTAGAGTACCTGCTGTCAACACTAGGAGTACTTTATTGTTTCATTGCTCCAGTACTTCTTCCAACCAATAAAACAATTCATTGATACCGAGACTGCATAGGTTAGGAAACACTTATGGAACGGCTGCAGACATTCTGTCCAATTCTTTACTATCTTACAAGTCCACAATATCAAGTTTATTTGTAGCTGCTCGTCAAACTATTATTGACAATTCAATTCCATAATTAAAAAATACTTACTTGTTTATTTTTATTACCAAATACTTGTTTTTTTATTTTTTACTATTATATCAAATTTCATTGTAGTATTGGCAAATACGCATTTCATAGATACATATTTTTATTTCTTATTTTTTCGTGATAATATATGCTTGCTTGTTTATTAATTTAACTTAAAAATGTCTTTCTTGCTTATCGTAACACTTTATTCATTGTTTGCTTTACAGAAATTATTTTTTAAGCTTATATCTTTCCATTTTTTGTTTATATGCTTACTGTTTTTTCTTGCATACCTTTGTTATTATTGTTTTTTTTTTTTTACTTTGTAAAACTTTTTATTATATCCTCTTTAACTAATTTTACATATTTTTCCTGTATATTCTGTGTTTATTATTAAGTATGTTAGTATGTGTTTCGTTTTTATTTTTTGTAAATGCCTTTTGGGCGTTAATGAACAAAATAAATAAATAAATAAATATGTTACAATGATTCACAAAGTTAGTACTATAAACGATTCGGGTTGTGGTCCAGTGGCTAGTGTCTCGGACTCACAACTCAAAGGGCCATGGTTTGAATCCCACTTTATCCCAACTTGATTCCCATTTTCCAATAGTGAGTTATTTACAACGCTTTGAAGATGATCCTCAAAATCAAATATTTCGGTAAATCTCGACAATAATTTATTTTAAAACGTTCTTAAATGCACTGTTTAAAACTAATTATTAATGTCGTAATAAAACTGTCTTTTTCATACAATTTTTTTTCGGTTTTTGATGTGTTATTATTATTTATTATTATCTATTTCTGAAACTAATGTATTAAAAATTTTTGTGTACTAGATATTATGTTATTATGTATTTATTTATTTTATTTTATTTTATTTTATTTAGAAAACATACAGTCATACAAAATAAGTACTAAAAACAACAATTTTTTAACATAAAAAGACCAATTAAGTTTTCATAAATTAAAAAGATATAAACATTAAATGTGACAAAAAATAAAAAATAAATAAGAATTTTAAGTGAAAAAAGGATAATTGTTGACATTTGCGTTTTCCATGGAGGTAATAAATTAAAATAAATAAAAATACCGAATGCACACTCCGAGCCATCCACACACACACATGAACGCACATATAAAACATACACAAACATATACATTACATGCGGCACATATACATAGCATAAACCACTCAAGATGTACATTCAGCAACTATCCCAAATAATCGACCCCATGAAGAAATTTTCTGTACAAATGCAACGTGCAGTTAAAAATGTCTACATCAATACTGAGTCCGTTATAATTTCTACAGGTACGTCTAATGAATGAATTCGAGGTATAATTGTTTTTACAAGTTGGTACATAAAATGTATCTTATATATACTTACTTTAAACTAATTTTTATTATTTGTTTTTAACAATAATTTGTTAATACCTTTTTTTATACGTATAAGTATATATATATTTGTTTAAATTGTTTACAAGTTACAATATTTGAGTTTGTCCAAATGTTCATAGACAAAATACTGGATTTCACCCCCTCGGGGGTCATTAAGATTAACAAATTACAACACGGATGGAGAATACCTTAAATAAGGGAATATGGAAGTCAAGGCATTTACAGGGCTTATGACCTGTCATTGGCTGGTTTAAGCGGCCACTTTACACACTGTGTAACATTCACCATTTTGCCTATGTTTGAACATCCATATTAGTTTGAACATACATGACAGGTCATAAGCCCTGTAAATGCCTTGACTTCCATATTCCGTTATTTAAGGTATTCTCCACCTCTTGTAATTTGTTAATGTTTACAAGTTATTTACAATTTGCCTTTTAATTCAATTACTTTTCTTATATCCATATTTTTTTTTTCTTTTTTACTATGTAAAGTTTCACTTTTTATTTTGCATGGCAGTATGCTTTTTATTGTTTCTACATGTATACAAAAAGGCGTTGTTTATCTTTTAAATTATTACTTACTTTTTTTTGTACTTACCTATATATTTTTTATAAATGCCCCTTGGGCGTATTGTAAAATCAAATAAATAAAAAAAAAAATAAAAAAAATCATAAGAACGCAAATATTTATTTTTTAATAAAATATGTCCAAAATACTTTTTTTTACGTCTTATTAATTCATTCCTATTTATGTAACGATCCCCAAGGGTTAATTTGATATACCTTTTTTTTTAAATATATGCACATAAATTAAATGCGTTTCTGTACTTAAAACAAAATTAATATTTGTGTTTTGTAATTCAACCTGTGAAGATTGAATCTTGGTACATACAATACTTTCACTGTAAAATTCTTTACAATAAAACCACATTGGCTGGCTACCTACACTTCACTTTGCTATTTTATATTATGTTACTGACACCGCACTCCGTGGTTCAGTGGTTAGCGCGCTGTATCACCATTTCAATGCTTTTACACGGAATACAATCATAAATTTATAAATCGCATCCCAGAAGAAAACCGTGGTATGTCCAAATTGTCCATTTAAATAAGGTTCTTAAAACATCAAGCAAAGTGCTTGAACAAAATACCTTCAGTAAAATTTATCTGATTATCTGTACAGAGCTGCTTAGTTTAAAAACAATACATGTGCCAGCCAGGATTTGTAGACGGTACCACCTGTTTCATGTACCAATAAGTAAAACATCGTATGTTAAAAATGCTTTTTTTCGTAGGACTTTTTCAATGTACAATACAAAATTTAAAAATATAGATTACACAAACATCACTCTGTCAGATTTAAAATTTACACTAAAAATTTATTACGTAACTTAGTAGACATTATAATAATAAATATGTACATCTTCCCTCCCCTCCTTATCCTCTCTTCAAGCATTCTCGTCCTTATCCCGCCCAATTTACAGTAACTTAATGTTCTTAAAATAAATATTTAAAAAATCTTTGATTATTGAGTACATGAAAATAACATTTTTATATGTATAAATTGTGTGTATTTATTTGATATGTAATGTATTATCTGTACTAATTTTGTATACTATGTGGAAATCTGTTATTACTTTTGAGTTTATACACTATATCTGTTTGTTTACTAAAAATATGTATGAAGAACTGTTGATTTCCCAAATAAAATAAAATAGTAAAAGGTAAGCCTCCCCAATAACATGGGTTTGTCAAAAGCAGATCCACCGCTTCTAACCAGATCGAGTTTGCAAACTTTGTACTCTGCTATATCTAGATAAAGATCTAGGCATCACTTTTGTGAGTTCCCTGACATTTCAAGATCAGATCGAAACTGTTTGTAGTAGTTCGTTGAAGATGTTAGGATTCGTCTTGCGTACTGCTAGGGTTTTTGGTAGTACACGAGTACTGAGCATTCTTTAACTCGTTGGTGCGAAGTAGACTCGAGAGTGGCTCGATGACTTGGGGACCGTGTGAGCTGAAGAACTCTCTTATGGTGGAGAGGGTTCAGAAGAAGTTTCTTTGGTTTCTTTACATGACGTAGTGAGGATATTATCCATGGCTTTATCTCACTGAGTTCCTCCAGGGTATGCTGGGTTACAGCAGTTTAGGGACCAGAAGGAATGTGTATTTAATTACGCACTTCTTTCGATTGTTACTTTTTTAACATGATATTATCTGGATATCATTTATTTATTTTGTTCATTAACGCCCAAAAGGCATTTACAAAAAATGAAATACATGCTAACATACTAAATAATAAACACAGAATATACAGAAAAAATATGTGAAATTAGTTAAAAAGGATATAATAAAAAGTTTTACAAACTAAAAAAAAAAACAATAATAACAAAGGTATGCAAGACAAAACAGTAAGCATATAAACAAAAAATGCAAAGATATAAGCTTATGAAATAAATTATGTACAGCAAACAATAAATAACGTGTTACGGTAAGCGAGAAAGACATTTTTAAGTTAAATTAATAAACAAGCGAGCATATATTATCACGAAAAAATAAGAAATAAAAATATGTATCTATGAAATGCGTATTTGCCAATACTACAATGCAATTTGATATAATAGTAAAAAATAAAAAACAAGTATAAGGTAATAAAAATTAACAAGTAAGTATTTTTTTTTAATTTATGGAATTGAATTGTCAATAATAGTTTGACGAGCAGCTACAAATAAACTTGATATTGTGGACTTGTAAGATAGTAAAGAATTGGACGGAATGTCTGCAGCCGTTCCATAAGTGTTACCTAACCTATGCAGTCTCGGTATCAACGAATTGTTTTGTTGGTTGGAAGAAGTACTGGAGCAATGAAACAATAAAGTACTCCTAGTGTTGACAGCAGGTACTCTAAAATTAATCAATTCAAGTATTTTTGGTGCGTCAAAAAGAGTGTTTACAATTTTATACAGTACAGTGAGATTATTAATAGTTCTTCTTTCAGAATGTGTATATTATCATATATACTTATGTGTCATTTATACATATATATCTAATTTTACCTTATTACTTTAATTATTTCTGTATATATAAATTAAGATATTTCATTTTGTAATGAACATATATATTAATAAATCAAATTGAAAAAAAAAGAAAATTGAAATTGGTATTGAAATATAGATAAACTTAAGAGTGGATGTGGTCTTTACTGACTTCAAAAAGCTTTTAATCGAGTAGACCACATCATCTATCTGAAAAAAACTTTTCGCCTGAGACCAGTTCAGCATGTCAAGGCGGATCTCATCCTTTCTTAACAACAGGAGCCAGTCTGTTGGGCTAAGTAGTTTTAGATCTAATTTTATAGACATTGTATCCGGAGTTCCCCAGGGATCACATTTGGGTCCCTTATTGTACAATGCGTATCTTTATGACATTAATATAATTTGTTTTATGTTCGCAAACGACACATAAGTTTTCCAAAATTTTATCGCTTGTCATAAGCTTCAAGATGATTTTACACGCATATCTGAATATTATTAAAAAAACCTTATAAATATTAATGTATCGTTCTAAATATCATATTGGAAAACAACCTATTCAAAAAACTGATACCACTAGCGAATTCGATATGATGTTAGATAAAAAAAACTTTTTGAACCGCGTTGATGAAATACTTAACGATGATTCTTATTCTTTTTCTTAGAGGTGGGGGTCTGTTGTATGCAAGCTCCTGGCGTTACTGCGACCTGTGAAGATCTATTATTACGGATCCCCGTGAATAGTTCTCGCCCTCCAAGCCCAGGTGTATAAAGAGCCTGTGACAGCCCCAATTGGCCCTGAGCCCAACTGTGGCCTGCCTAAATGTACTCCTCGTAACAAGCTTAGGTCATGGGCCAAAAAGCAGAGAGTAATGCTTTGGTAAAAACCACCTGGTCAGCACCATAAGGAACTAATAATAAGGTTTTCCTTTGAACTAATAAAGCTCAGTTGAAACCAAGTAAAGGTTATCACTAAAGCCTTTACAGGGCACTGCAGATTGAACAAACACCTCTTGTTCTTGTTGGTTTATGTACCCTACTCTATTAAACAGTTCTTAGAATGTCTTAATTTTGCAATTTTATAATGTTTATGCCTCAGAGTAATAATTCGCTCTCGATTAAAGAGATGCTCTCTCGCTCTGTTGCATTGAACAATATCGTTTCAATTTTTTGGTTTAACAACAAATGTATAACTGACGGTTTGTGCTTGTTATTTTTGACCTGAGTATCTACGGCCCGTTGTATTGCTGTAAACTGTAGCTCACTTCATAATTAATAATCAAATAAATACAACGATAATTAATCTGAAATTGTTGGTTAATTAAACTATAGCAAAACTCTACTTTTACCAACGATAAAAAAACCGGGCCTTACTTTACTTGTAATTCTACATCGATATTGATCGAGATATTTAACATCCAATAAACAATTATGACATGCGCTTGTTAGAAAAGACATTGCACAAAAAGCGAAATGAAATTTTCTGATATTTTATGGTATGAAATTGAATAGATGTAACATAACCTTGCCAGCTGACTGTTGCGTCTTTCCACACTTGGATTTGGTTCATCGCGTGCAGTCCACTAGGCCTGACTTTTGAATGGACTCTGGAGTGGAGTACTGGAGCCATGTTCCATCCATTGCAATATATCGATGGAAGAATTTGTCATTCCATCCCCAGTCAACATATTTCCCAGATACACAAATTAACGATATATAATTTAAAAACCTTTTCTTACACAAGCAGAATAAATATATTTATCCTGAGAACAGCCTGGCCTACCAAAAACCAGTAACACAAATCAATAACCAGCCTTAGCTTATATACAAATGAGAATAATTCATGATCAGCTCTTGCATGCATCGTATCATTTGATGAGTCAGTACAAACATATTTTTTTCATTACTTCATAAAACAACTTTCTCCAATATTATTTATGTAGTTCTATAGCGCCAGTGAGCCTCAGATCATAATAAAAATGAACAAACGAGTTTTTTTAATTTTATTCATTTTTAATTACCAAGATTAAATTACCGATTCATTATTTATGTTTACGATTGCGGATGGACCAACCACTTTTCAAATGTCTTATAACTGACTTAAAATATGGTTTTATTTTTTATTTAATACTAGCGGACCCGACAGACGTTGTCCTGCCCGAACGTTGGCTTGCCTGCTATTTTTTTTATTTTATTTAAATCTTAAAGTAGGGCACACATATCATACATATTGTTATGTGTGTTCTAATAATAACATTGCAAATATATTTAATTTATAAATTGTTTATCACATATGTCTTGACCGTTATTTTAAATTTTGATATGTTTTTTTCTTCATAAATATTTTTTCCATTTCGTAATACTTTTTAATTGCTTTAAATAAAATTGAATTTTGTGACTTTGCCTTTTTCCTAAAAAATGGAAGTCTAATTTTGTTCTTTTGTCTAGTATTGTGATCGTGATCGCTATTAGCTTGGAGAAAGACTTTTCATTGATAAGTAGGTACCTAGGCACTTGTTTATGATTGAATTTCAAAAGTAAAAATTATTAATATTCAAATATTGAATTTAAGTAGGTACCTAGGTAGGTACTTGTTAATGGTCGAATTCCAAAGCATAAAATAATTCATTTTCAAATATAAAATTATTTTTGCAAATGTAAACCTCCGGTCTTCTCACTAACAGAGGGGTGTATTTATGTAGGAATACGATTTTTTAAAATGTATTGAATTTAATATTATTTAAGTATTACCAAAAATCCAGTTAAAAGAAACAAATTACAAGAAATTTAAGAAAAGAGAAAAAAAAAGTAAGGAGAAATACCTGATCGAGATCCACAAAAAACAAATACTGTTTGTAAACATTAAAAAACATTTTTTTTTACACATAAAAAAAAACATCTTTTTTTTTTTGTTAATGCATTCTCCTCGAATGCAATCCTGGTAGATCGATAAATAAAACATTTATGCTCCTTACTTCTTTTTTTACATATTAGATTGAAGATTTTAATATCTACGAACACGCACAGCGCAAAGATCTATATTTCTCTGGAAACCGCACGTAAATCGGTTAAGCCGTTTAGTGACATCATACGTACAGATAAATTACATATATACAGGCTAGCTGAATCCGGCCACTCTTCGCCGTGGCTTTATCGGATATTCATTATTAGGGGAGTAAATAAAATTGTCTAGTAACTATACATTTTCCGATAAAATACATTGCTCAATTTAATAAATGAATTTGCGTAGCTTGTGACTATGCTGTAGAATATAAAAATAGAAAATTGACATTTTGGCTAAAATTGATGAAATGGCAGCACTGTGTAGAACTGTCATGTAGAACTTGTTAACTACGAAAAATTATGCGCCAATTTAAAACACGTAGAATGTTCCATTTTCGTTAAAACATACGAATAAAAATTAATTAGAAACATTGTTCTACTAAAATGCAATGTTTTGTAAAAAAATTGAGTCAATCCATCGATTACTTTCCACAAATTTGCGGCCACAAATGGAACCTAAATTTTTGTTGTGTTTTTTAATTTTTTTTAATTGGATTCATGGAATCTCCTTTAACGTCAGTCAATTAAAACTAAAAATTATATAATTCATTTCTATTCTCTAATTTTTTGCCGCTTCATTCACAGTAGTTACTGCTCGATTATTTATTTATTTTACGAATTTTAGTCTGCATTACTTTACGGACTGTAAAAATCATTGCGTAATTCAGACTGTAAATATAAATTAGAAGCTAATGAATAGAAAGCAGATAGCTGCCAAACTGCCGATACGTACAGAGAAATAGATCTATATTATCCGCAGAAGCCATTTTCAGCAAGCGAATTGTCCTAATAATGGGTAAATTCTGACTTGAAAAGACTTCTGTTCTTCTTCTCATTATTTTAGGTAAAAATTTTCGTTCATCAAAAAGAGTCATTTAAAAAAAAACATTTCGTTATCCAAGTGACTTGCTTTTCAAAGAATTCAGAGTACTGAATATTATTCAACAGTATATATTGAGAACGGTAGTGGTTACACACATAAATAGAGACATTTACCCGAGCGTCAACCACAACCATAATACAAGATACTCTAATGGGAATCTGATACTAAGTGAAGGGGTCAACACTGTTCTGGCATCGAGACAACACTATAACGTAGGCAAAAAGGTCCTCAACCTTTTGCCAGAATCGTAGAAAGACGGGAGTGTTGTCAAGTTACGGAAGGTGTTGACCTCGCTCTTTCATGACATTGGTCGTAGGGAGTCAGAAAGATTGATGCATGCCACGGATTGGAGAACCTTACTGGATGTCAAAAATAACATATAAAAAATAATAAATAATTGAAGAAGTTTCGCATAAATAAATTGTCTATGTTTTTATGAATGTATGTATGTGTATGCGCATGGGTGTATGTACGTGTGTATTTATGTACATGTGTATAAATGTGTATATGTATATATATGTGTATGTCTGTATGTATATGAATCAAAATGTGTATCCGAATAAGTTTATATTTTGTTTGTCTGTGCTCTATATTAATTTGTTAACTGTTAAAATATATTAAAATGTAATTGCCTAGCTTGGAACGGGGTATGTACCCTTGTTAGCTGGGCAAAGTGAACAGGGAATTGTATTTTGATAAAGAGTGTGAATAAATAAATAAATAAATAAATACTACACGAAAAAAAAAAAAAAAGAATATCTAATGATTCAGTAATTTTGGCAGAATCAGTGTTGGTAAAAACGAGATCAAGTAATCGATTTTTATGGTTAAGGACATTATTAACTTGCGAAAAACTAAAGTATAAAGCCATATCTGAAATTTTTCCCCCATCTCTGCTAGAAATTAGTAATGGATACAAGAATAGATAGCTATTATATTCTCTAACACTTTAGGTCTTTGATTATAAGATCCTTAAGATTATGGAATAATCTACCCACTAACTTGTGATTTTTATTAAACCTGGGTGTACTCTGCATCAATTTACCACTGTAATTGGGCCTCAATGGCTTTTGTAGTGCTAAAAAATTAAAAATAATAAAAAACAATTAAGTCTGGCGCTTATTTACTTAGGCGAAAGACGTGACGTTTTGAACTCCGGACCTTATACACGATAGTCAAACGCTAACCACTAACCCACGAGGCAGATATTGTTGTATAATCATTATTTTAAAGCGCGAAATCACATACCACTTTCTCCATTTTTTAGTTTTTAATTTTTGGTTCGAACTCCCACACACCCAGAGTTCGCAAAATAAACATCGATTATAAACTTTCCTTACCAAATTTACCTACGTCATTTTTTGTCGCCGATAAAACGCGCGTGGTCTTATTACAGCTATAAATTTATTCACAAAACAAACAAACTAGAAAATGAACACATCGACCAATTTCACACCGGTCGTACAAATCCACACCGCAAGGTAGAATTGGTGGGTTAACATTTTAGAGAAGGTGATTTAGAAGTCTAGACATCTACAGGGCTTATGACCAGTCAATGGCTGGTTTAAGTGGCCACTTTACACACTGTGGAACATTCACCATTCTGCCCATATTAGAACATCTTTATTTCTTCAATTCTTTCATCTGTTGATGTTTGTGAAGTTAAAGAGCTGAAACCTTTATTTATGCGGGTGAGATTCATCTAATTGAATTGTTTCACCTGCATACTAGGTAACGCCTGAAAATATTGTTTTTTCAATTTCTATACTTCTTCATGGACCAGGTAATTTATCAACAATATTTTGAGTTTGTCCAAATTTTTGTAGACAAGGACTGGATTCAACTCCCTGGGGAGCTGTTTATATTAACATATTACAACAGAGATGAAGAACATTTAAGAGAAGGTCATATAGAAGTCTAGGCACCTACAGGGCTCATGACCAGTCAATGGCTGGTTTAAGTGGCCACTTTACACACTGTATAACATTCACCATTCTGCCCATATTAGAACATCTATATTTCTTCAATTCTTTTATCTGTTGATGTTTGTGAAGTTAAAGAGCTGAAACTTTTATTTATGCGGGTGAGATTCATCTTATTGAATTATTTTACCTACATACTAGGCAACGCCTGAAAATGTTATTTTTTCAATTTCTACACTTCTCATAAGCCCTGTAGATGCCTAAACTTCTTTATTACCTTCTCTAAAATGTTCTTCATCTCTGTTGTAATATGTTAATATAAACAGCTCCCCAGGGAGTTGAATCCAGTCCTTGTCTACAAAAATTTGGACAAACTCAAAATATTGTTTATTATATTTTGATTATTTATTTAGGGACTTCTTCTTCATCTTCAGCCTTATTCTTTCCACTGCTGGATGGCGGCCTCTTCCAAACGTCTTCATTCCTTCCTACCACTCGCTTTCATCATCCATGTTTTACCGGCAACAGAGGCGATGTCGTCGACCCATCTTTTCTGTGGCCTTCCAACACTTCGTTTGTTTGCCCGTGGTCTCCACTTTATTATTCTGGGTGTCCACCTGCCATCATTTTGCCTCGCCAAGTGTCCTGCCCACTGCCATTTCAATTTTGTCATGTTATCCACGACTCCAGTTCGGCGCCGTATTTCTTCATTTCTCATTCTGTCTCTTAGACATACACCGAGCATCATCTTTCCATGGATCTAGACATGGTTTCTAGTCCGTATGTTGTCACCGGCAATATGCACGATTCATATACTTGTCTTTTTAAGCATATAAAGCCTTCTTTATTTTTTTTAATATATTTATTTATTTATTTTCAGTTCAAAAACAGCAAAAGATATCACAACATAAATACAATTTATAAAATAAAAAATAATAACAAAACATTTTTCACCAATTATATGTGAACATAAAAAGTCACAAAAGAAAAATTAAAAATTGTATATAGACCAAAATTTAGTTTTCATTATATGTTATTAAAGCAGTTTATTAGAATTTACATAATATTAATATTAATAAAATTTAATTTAAGATAGATGCAATTTATACAATCGAATATAATTTTACTAGATTATTAATAAAATCTCGTAGAGTGAATGAATTATTTCACCTACGTACTAGGAAACGCCTGAGAGTTTAATTTTAATAATTTCTATACTTCTTTATGGACTAGGTGGATTTATCAACAATACTTGTTCTTCATCTCTGTTGTAATTTGTTAATATTAACATCTTCCCAGGGGGATGAATCCAGTCCTTGTCTAAAAAAATCTGGACAAACTTAAAATATTGTTTATTCAAAAACAGTTTCAAATATACGTATTCTATTTCACGTCTCACCTCTCTGGCTATTCCTATGCAAAAAAATATGTCAGTCGGTCGCTCTGTTGAAACGTGAAGGAAACAAAAACAAACAAAAATACACGCTTTCGCATTTATAATATTAGTATATCCATACTAATAGTTCTTCATCTCTGTTGTAATATGTTAATATTAACAGCTTCCCAGGGGGATGAATCCAGTCCTTGTCTACAAAAATTTGGACAAACTCAAAATATTGTTTATTCAAAAACAGTTTCAAATATACGTATTATACTTCACGTCTCACCTCTCTGAAGATTCCTATGCAAAAAAATATGTCAGTCGGTCGCTCTGTTGAAACGTGAAGGAAACACAAACAAACAAAAATACACGCTTTCGCATTTATGATATTAGTATGGATGTATGAATTTTTTATGTCAATATATTGAAACCGAAACGCCGTGACGTCACTTCGATGAAATCTGACCATTGGCTGACCTGCAATCGTGTTTTCCGTTTTGCGAAATTTCTCCAGAATGAGGAAGTTCAGTGCTACCAGAAATTAGAAACATTTTTTTTTCTACAATGCTTTAAGAACTTCCAAATGCTTGCAGACAGGCTGGATTTCCTCCCTATTTAAAATGAAATGTGGAAGTCTTGGCATTGACAGGGCTTATGACATATCATTGGCTGATTTAAGTGGTCACTTTACATCCCTAACTGGTAAAAGAAGAAGTACAACAATCGGAGGCGTTGCCAAGTTGGTGAATTGGTTCTGCAGGATGAATCCCACCCACATGATAAGGGTTTCAGGTCTTTTACTTCACAAAAGTCCACAGATGGAAGAGTTGAGAAAATGTGGATGTTAAATATAGGCAGAATGGTGAACGTTACACCGTTTGTGACCTGCAAATGCCTAGACTTCCATATTCCTTTTCAAAAATATTTTCAATAAACATTTTTGAAAAGGAAATATGGAAGTCTAGGCATTTACAGGGCTTATGACCTGTCATTGGCTGGTTAAAGTGGCCACTTTACACACAGAGTAACATTTACCATTCCGCCTACGTGTAAACATCCACATTTCCTCAACTCTTCCATTGGTTTACTTTAGTGAAGTAAAAGAGATGAAACCTTTATTATGTGGGTGAGATTCATCCGGCTGAACCAATCCCCTACTAGGCAACGCCTGAAAACAATTTTCCAATTTGTATACTTCTTCTTATAGAGTTTAGGAAATGTGGATGGTTACACATAGGCAGAACGGTGAATGTTACTCAGTGTGTAATGTGGCCACTTAACGCGCAAGAAAACACTTTATGTATTCAATTTTCCGTAGGGCTGAAGTTCCTCATTACCTTACAATAAAATAAAATAGCCCATTGGTTCATTAAATGGAAGAAAAAAAAGAGAAAGCTTTTTTGAAAACTACAATGTAAGGTAATATTATCCATAACAACTTAAACACCATACAAAAAAAACAAGAAGTACAAATTTAATATATAGATACATATATATGTATGTGTATGTAAGTGTGAGGGTGTATATGTGTATGTATATATGCATATATGTGTATGTCGGTATGTGTATATGTATTTATAAATATATGTATGTTTGTATATATGCATGTATATGTGCACACGTATGAGTGTGTGTGTATATGGAGATATATAAATAAACATAATATATGTTAGTCTGCCTCAGCGCGGGACGTCTCCTACTAGGCATTACGTTATAATATAAACAAATAAAAATAAAAATATTAATAATAATCATGATAATATTCATCAGTTCTAAAAAAATAAGGGCGCGGTGAACTCAAACATATGGCAAATAAATATAGTGTCCATTGTGAGCGCGCGGGCACGGTATGTCGCCGCGTACTGCGCCCGCGTCCACGCCACCCCGCAAATGCATCGCCACTATGGCCAAGCAGTGATTGTGTTACATAGCGACCTCCGTGGTGTAGTAGTCAAGACGCTTGACTCACGCACGGAAGGTTCCGGGTTTGATTCCCGGTGAGAACACAAAAATTTAAAAATGTGATTTTTCTCAAGCCTGGTTGTTTTGTAATGTAATTCACCACTGTAATTGGGCCTCCTGGCCTGTTGTGGTGCAAAAAAATGAAATGAAAAAAATGAAAAATTATAACTGATTATTCAGTAACACGTCATTTTGGATATTTTTTATTGGGAAATATCTGTTCAGATCTGGCGGTACATTAAGCGAGAGTTTACTAAGTGGTCTTTAAGGATATGTTAATTGGAAAAAGTGAGTCTTGAGTTGAGTAATATTAAACATCGAGTTATGTCGTCTACTCGTATCTAACAGGTTAAATAATAAATATTTATTCTGAATACTGTTTGAAAGACTTTCATGTATCGTGTAATCAGTGCTATGATTTGTTTAAGTTTTGCAATTTTGAAATAACTCCGCCTGTGACGTAACAATTTCTCTACGGTAAGTTCTGATATTGGGTAAATTGGCTTTCTGTAAACCGGAACTTTGTCAAGCCAAGTCCGACATAGTTGAGAGCTTTAAACACCTAGAAGTATATATGTTACAGAAAATGGCATCTTTCAAAAAGCACTGGGAGTGGCTCCACATTCAACAGCTTGCCCACCACATACCGCGCACCGCATCTGAGGACATAAGTCTCTTTGGCGGTGCCCACATACACGAAAAATTTGCTCGTTGTTAAACGAGAAAAGCTGCCCGAAGGAGCTTTCTGAAATCTGGTAATTTTCCAAAGTAATCCAGAAGTACATAATATGTACTTCATTGGATTGAGAAAAGGGGAAAGTGAATTTTTACTGACTGGGATTTAATTGATTGGACATGATCAATTCGCCGAAATGATTACAAAAACTTTTTAAAAGCCTCGAAATTCTTTTTGGAAGCCACCAGATCTGTATACCCGACGGGACCTATAACTATATATATATAAGGGCCACGGATAGTAGCAAGAAGCTCTATTCGGTAATCATAGAGAAGGGGAAAGGGACAAGACCACAGGATGTGTTCAGAAGATTGGTTAGGATATCCGCAGCAGCACGAAGAGGAGACAACAATATTAAAAACAAATCGTTTTTGATTTAATTTACCATGACCTGATAAAAACTGCGTAGTTCAGTGATCGGGGATAGCCCAAGAAGATTCTATGCGCTGACGGATTGAAGAAAAAAAAGAAAGGTAACCCTCCCTGAAGGGGAAGATTCCCACCGCGATTGCCAAGCATCAAGAAGAGCATTTAATGCCTTTTTTTATTCGATTGAAACATTCCTTCAGTTGGGAGTAGACGGACACCAATAACAGAAGAACGCCTTCTTTTTAGGAATTTGCAGATCGTCGCTGAACCTCCAGATCCAAACGAAACAAGCCCGTTAGAACCGGAAGTGCATCCGTCGAGCATGTCCTATATGCTCTAAAAAGAGCCAGAAGAGGTTGCCTTTGTCCGCTTAAAATAACAAACACATTCAACAGTATAAAAGCTGTCTGGACATCAGATATTTACTAAGTGAAAAGCAAATGCCGCCTATATAACGCCTGTATAACACCTATTCTCCTCCATGGATGCAAATCGTAGCACCTCACAAGGGCCCAAAAAAAATTACTGAGTTTTAAGAATAGGTGTTTCAGAAGATTCTTGGGTGTGCGGTGGTTTGACTTTGAGAACAAAGTAATAAAAAAACGGACGCAGCAAACTCCGGTGACAACTGTCATCAAGCGAAAGCGATACGGTTGGCTAGACCATATACTGCGGATGCCACCTGAGATCCTTAACCACGCTTGCCTACTTTACAAGGCATCAGGTCCTCGACGTCTTGGACGTTCTCTGCTAACTGTTCGTCGGTAGGTCATGTCAGAACCACGGGACGCGAACTTGACTCGGAAGGACTCTAGATACCTCCCTTAGGCATTAAGTTTATTTATTTATTTCAAAGAATCAAACAGTCGACAGTGATATAAAAACATTAAGAAAAATACAGTTTAAAGACAGACTAGCAAAGTTTCTAAATAAAAATCATACATATTATTAAATTGTGTTACAACAAAATGATGTGTTTCTGTGTATTTGTATGAGAGTAAGCGTAGATGTGTGTGTATGAGTGTGGGAGTAAGTGTTCAGGAGTGTGCATCATTAAATAGTAAGTGGAATCGTATCGCAGCCAGAAATAATAAGTCTTAATTAATTTTTAAATAAATTAAGGGGTATTTAAAATATATCAATAGATGAAAAAAAACATTATAGTTGGAGCAAAAACGATACAGGAAATAGTGTTGTGCATAGTTAGTGCTACAGACTGGCAGATGGAATAAATACTTATTTCTTGTCACGCGAAAGGGGACATTAAGATTTATTTTGGAGAGTAGTTTAAAAGAGTCCACTTTATTATTTAATAATTTATGTAAATATCATAATTCAGATACAGTGCGTCTATTTTCAAAGGTAAAAAATCCATTATGTTTGGCAGATTGGCTGTAAGTACAAAGCGTTTTATTGTTTTTATAATCTAGGTATTTTAAAAAATTTCGTTGAATATTTTCAATTCTTTTTATGCTTGTTATGTATTTTGGGCTCCACACAACGGATGCAAACTCCAAATTACTGCGTTCAAAAGTGTTGTATAAGTTATTGGAGATTCCGGGTTTCGCTCTTAATCGACCGTTGATGTCTTTCAAATCGAAAAATTAATTTATATTCCGATAACGTATGAACGATAAGTGGTCTTCGTTTAATTTTAAAATAAATAAATAAATATATATATACGTCATTTCCATTATAATCGTTCGTTTTCCGCACCTAATGGTGCATAGGGCAATGGTTTCATCCATAATTTGTTCATACAATTAATTAGTTCGTAGTAATTTGGAATTTAAATGAGTTGTCTGGTTACCACATTACACAACTCACATCAATTTAATTAAATGCGTGCAAAAAAATATATTCGTAAATTACCATTTAAATGTAACCTGGGCAGAACCCTTTAGTCTCATTGTCAGCGCCTAGAACCTTTTGGTCTAGATAAAATGAAAGTTAGGCGACAGATTTTAGACTTATGTATCTTTATAATATAATTAATTGTACTATTTAGATTTGTTGCAACAGAGAGCAAAAACACTTTGACTCCTTAGGGAGAAGTCTGCAAGTATTTGGACTTACTCAAAACATTGTTGAATTTAGTTACTGGTAAAAGATGTGTAAAAATTGGAAAATTATTTTCAGGAGTTGCTTAGTAGGTGAATTGGTTCAGCCGGATGAATCTCACTCGCATGATAAAGGTTTCAGGTCTTTTATTTCACAAAAGTCAACAGATGAAAGAGTTGAGGAAATGTGGATGTTCAAACATAGGACGAATGGTGAATGTTACACAGTGAGTAGAGTGGCCACTCAAACTAGCAAATGACAGAACATAAGCCCCGTAAATGCCTAGACTTCCATATTCCATTCTCAAAAATATTTTTTCTCTCTGTTGCAACAGATTTTTTTTACTTCCTGAAGAAGTAAAGGAAATAGAAAAAATCGAAATATTTTTAATTAATTTTAAAAAATATGTTATTGAGAATTAAAAAAAAATATATAAATATTATTTTAAGTTTATATTAGCTCTTAAGATGTTATGAACTTACTACGTAAAGCATAAACATATAAATAAATAAATTTAGGGTTAAGTAAACTTCCCAATGTCTTAAATTTAGAACATGTCAATTAGATACGTTTAATATTTAATGATTTATTGCCAAATATAAAAGACTCAAAATGTAAAACAAATTTCAAAATAAAAATAACTGCACATATAAATAGTGTAACGAGAGATTTTTTTGAAAAATATATGTAAATTAAAAAACGTAGTACTTTATATCATTGGTACACATATTATTTATATTTTTATGTATTTCATTGCTTTATATTTGTTTTATTATTTATATACTAAATTATTTATGTTTAAGTAACATGTAACCTTGGCACATAAGTATACTTTATATTTGTATAATAACGATTTTTAATTTCTTACATTTGATAAGCTAGGCATTTATAATTAAGTAGTTTGAGTTTTTCTTTTTTATGTTATTGTTTTATTAGTATAAGACTACTTATGCTCTAAAGATAGAAAATCTCCATCTTAGAACAGGCTGTGCCATGTAAGATGGGGACTATCATAAACAGAGAACACTCCGTTTACATTTTACATTAATTGGTTTTATATAGATTCCCTGTTATTAAGTATGTATATTATTCTTTTGCAATAAATTTATAAATAAATAATATATCGTTAGTAATCTTTATATGTCATGTGACGCAATATGCTATGAATAAGTAAGTTTAAAATTAGAATTTAAATCACCTCTAACTGGTGTCAACCGGGGTATGATTTCCACGCAGGCTGCTGGCATTGCGTAATGTTGTGGTAGCCAATAGCCAACAGCCTAACAGGATGTAGCATGGCGAGTCTACTTGCCATCAACATCGTTTCACACGTACCAGCAAACTGCGCAAAAAATACAGGGAGTGTTCTTGATACTCCCGTCGGATCTTTATTTCGTGAATGCGAAATTAGGAAGTCCAGTGGTTTATTTTTAATCATTAAATCTTATTCTTCTTATCGGCCTTGTTCTCTCCACTGCTGGATAAAGGCCTTTTCCAAACATCGCCATTCCTTCCTAACACCCGCTTTCATCATCCACGTTTTACCGGCAATAGAGGCAATGTCGTCGACCCATCTTTTCTGTGGCCTTCCAACACTTCTTTTGTTTGCCCATAGTCTCCACTTTATTATTCTGGGTGTCCACCTGCCATTATCTATAAATAGACTACTTAATTAAGCCGAAAAGTTTTTTTTAATTTCATGTATCGTTTTATCAGCGCTATGATTTGATGATGAAGTGTCTCAAGCTCTTTTCCGCTTCTTCTCAGTCAATTCTGCCTCTTGGTTCGTTGACGGAAGGTAAACCGGAAACCTTCCACAACTTTCTTATCATTGATCAATTCATATGAACTAGTGGCGTCGTTCAAAGTAGTTCATTTAAATCAAAATATTTTTTAACATTTTTTTCTACATTTTGAAGAACTTTTGCCATATGATTTAATATTATTTTGGTACGTGTATTTTGTACATACACAACTGATTACTAGTACTTAATTTAACTCGGAAGAGTCTTAAATACATAAAAATAAAGTAATATGCTAATTAAAAATACTTAACTTCAATATCAATACATAGATGGCGCTCCAATACGCTTGTGAATGGTTTCTCATTTAATAACATATATATATATACAAAAATCAAAAAAATGTTACCTGTGTCGATATTCGCTAATAAGCGGAATGGGGAATGTTGTAAAACGTAAAGTGGCCACTTAACCCAGCCAATGACAGGTCATAAGCCCTGTAAACGCTCGAATATCCATAATCCTGAATTTGAAAAAATTCTACCTCATCTCTGTAGGGATATTGATAAAAAATATATGATTTAATGCTCTATTTTTTTCCGCGCCTACGAAAAATAAATATCCAATTTCCCGAAGGGCCAAAGTTCCTTATTTCATAGGTAACTCTCATCATTGGGAGATTGTTTTGTTTTGTTTGTTAGAAAGAAAGTCGAAATGAAAGAGAGAAAAATAAATTTATTTATCGAAATCATTAGTACAAATGGCTAACCAATGATTAATTGGTCAATGGTAACTAAAATATGAAACCAAGGGCATAATTCAGGGCATTGAAAGCAAAGATAGCAAACTCCCGTTTTGATGTTTTCGAGAAAAATAACAAAAACTAATACACTAATGCCAAAGAGTCATGTTAGAAATGTAATTTCCACAGAACTTAAACTTTAAGATACTAATAAATTAGCTTTAATAGAAACACGAATTCAAAAAACTTTTTTTAATTTAAGTATGGCACGGCCGTTTTAAAAATTTAAATCTCAGGCCTGTCATTGGTCGAATAAAATGGATGATGGATATTGCTATGTTTGCTTCCAAACACTATTTCAAACCATCAGAAGTATAAATAGGTGCGAAGGAACAAAGAAGAACAAGGAAGAAGATATTACCAGAGGGACTGCATACCTGCCATATGTACAGAATGTAACTGGCAGGATGGCCAAAGTGCTGAAGAAACAAAATATTGCAACAACGTTTGGGACTGTGGGAAAAATAAAAGACCATTTAGTAAACCCAGAAGATAAAAATCCTCTGGAAACTGAAGCCGTGTACAAACTTAGTTGCCAAGGATGTGATAAAGTGTATATTGGACAAACAGGGCGCACAGCAAAGAAGAGAATTGACGAACACAAAAGAGAGTGTAAACTTGGGCATCCAGACAAATCCGCAATAGCGGAACACTTTATAGACACAGGACATTTTTTTGCCTTTGAACCAAAAATTCTACATAAACCTAGTAATTTTAGTGCACGAATAATAAAAGAGGCAATTGAAATACACAGACATCCAAATAATATAAACAAAGACGACGGGCTTAAATTAAATTCAACATGGTTCCCAGCACTACATATGACAAAAACGAATAGAAATGTGCCTACTGCCGGCTGCAACACAGTACAAATTACTAGTACTTAAACATAATTATTCTTTCCTACAAAACTAGAAATGTGCCTACTGCTGACTGTGACACGGTACAAATTACTAGTACATAAACACTTACATTTCTCTATAAAACACACAGTTTTCCCTGAAGATGGCTCCTGCAATGGTAGCCGAAACGTCGGATCAAATCCAACATACACGGTATCACCCAAAAAAGATACATAATATTGACATCAGAAGAAGACATTTTGAAATACATTTGCAACTCAACTCGTGATTTTTAATAGAAAAGTTGGTAAACTACAGAATCACATTATAACCAAAAAATCTTTGCTTCCAATGCCCTGAATTGTCGGACTAAGTTGACGTACGAACCAGCCCAAATTTAGGCCCCCACGCGCAGCCCTGTGACGTCAACCGCACCTCCCACCCCCCGTCGAAACAAACTATTTTCCGTAGTAGACAAACCCGGATATCTATTCATAGTTTTAGAAATTCTGAAAATTTTGTAGTTTTTGTAGTTTTTGCACGCGAGGCCCTCAAAAGTACTTAAACATTGGTTGTGGCAAAACCTTACATGACATCGGAAACGAACCATGAGTTGCTTATTTGCATTCACGTCAAAATTGGTCAGAATTCTGGGAAAACTTAACTAAAAAAAAAAAAAACACAGCTCCGTAGGGGGTTGAATCCAGTTCTTGTCTACAAAAATTTTAATAAAAACATACTGGTCAATTAAAGGAATATAGATGCTCAAATACATGCAGAATAGTAAATGTTGCACAGTGTCCAATAAAAAACAATAAAAAAAAATCAACAATATTTTGAATTTGTCCAAATTTTTGTAGACAAGGACAGGATTCAAATCCCTGGGGAGCTGTTTATATTAACATTTTACAACAGAGATGAAGAACATTCAAGAAAAGTCTAGGCATCTACAGGGCTTATGACCTGTCAATGGCTGGTTTAAGTGGCCACTTTACACACTGTGTAACATTCACCATTCTGCCTATTTTTGGACATCTATATTCCTTCAATTCTTTCATTTGTTGATGTTTGTGAAGATAAAGAGCTGAAACCTTTATTTATGCGGGTGAGATTCATCTAATTGAATATTTTCAACCAGCCATTGACAGGTCGTAAGCCCTGTGGATGCCTAGACTTCTATATTACCTTCTCTTGAATGTTCTTCATCTCTGTTGTAAAATGTTAATAAAAAAAATATTTTAATGAGATTTTGAACACTGCAAAGTCCTTTTCAGAACAGGTTTCCCTAGTGAAAAGACTCTAAAATTACTCTTGTACGTACAAATATTTTTTGCAGTTATTAAAAAATATTTTAAAAACGCACAATTTTTTTACGATTGGTATTTTTTATTCATTAACATAGGATTCCCCCAATCGCTTGTAAACGTCAAAGACTTAAAACCATGTAATCTTATTTAACAGTCAGTAAATTCAATCAAAAATTATAAAATAAAAATGGGCAATATAATACAAATCAATAAATTAATTTAAATGGGAAACCACGAATCTACTGCCAAGATATATTGTCCTGCAAATACTCCAACTCTATAATAACCCCCTTTAGCAACACAGCCTGTAATTGACAACATCCTTGAGTGTCTTTGTTGACAAGGCCCGAATATCAAAAGGCTTTTTTATTTTTTTTTTATTTAAATCTTAAAATAGGGCACACATATCGTACATATTGTTATGTGTGTTCTAATAATAACATTGCAAATATATTTAATTTATAAATTGTTTATCACATATGTCTTGACTATTATTTTAAATTTTGATATGTTTTTTTCTTCATAAATATTTTTTTCCATTTCGTAATACTTTTTAATTGCTTTAAATAAAATTGAATTTTGTGACTTTGCCTTTTTCCTAAATGGAAGTCTAATTTTGTTCTTTTCTCTAGTATTGTGATTGTGTTCATGCTGGTTCCGATCAATTTTTTTCCAAAATTCTGTTTTTTTATTAGAGTTTATAATTTTATGAACAAATATCATTGTATTGTAAAATATTCTTTGTTTATATGTTAATAATTTCATTTCATTTACCATCGACTTTACCCTCGTATATCTGTTTTTTTTTCAAAATGATTCTAAAGGCTTTATTTTGTAATACAGTTAGTTTATCTATGTTTTCTTTGTTTGATAAAAATAATAGATTAATAAATTTTTATTATAGAATCGTGAGCAATTTGAGGCAATTTACTTATTTTTTGCCCACATGCACATGTCATCTTTCCCTGCCCTGTAGATGCCTCGACTTACATATTCCTTTCTCTAAAATGTTATTCATCTCTGTTGAAAAATATTTTTACATTAAATAGTTTTTACCAAAATAATTTTTGATGCATGTTAAACGAGCTTGAGTTACACGGCAGTTCTGTGACGCAACGCCTGGAGTTTCCGGCGTATATGACTGTAACTAACTTTCTCCGCGTCTTCCGATTGCCAGTAAATGTCAAGTGCAGTACATAGCGCTCATTACGTTGTGTAAAATAATAAAAATTACGATACAATTTACTTATTTATTTATTCTCATATTCCATACATAAAATTAAACACGTATACAGAGTTGATTTACCTCGTTCTAAGCTAGTCAAAAAAATATCTAAAAAACAGTAATCAATACATAAAACAAAAAATTGAATAAAAAATCCAGAAGTGTCACATTTAAAAAATATTTCTTAAATCTTTTGGATATAATTTATTTATTTATAAATTTATTGCAAAAGAATAATATACATGCTTAATAACAGGGAATCTATATAAAACCAATTAATGTAAAATGAATACGGAGTGTTCTCTGTTTATGATAGTCTCCATCTAACATGGCACAGCCTGTTCTAAGATGGAGATTTTCTATCTTTAAAGCATAAGTAGTCCTATACTAATAAAACAATAACATAAAAAAGAAAAACTAAAACTACTTTATTATAAATGCCTAGCTAATCAAATGTAAGAAATTAAAAATCGTTATTATACAAATATAAAGGTGGCCTTCGTGGTGTAGTGGTCAAGACGCTTGACTCACACATGGAAGGTTCCGGGTTCGATTTCCGGTGAGAACACAAAAAAAAAGTGATTTTTCTCAAGCCTGGGTGTTCTGTGGTGTAATTCACAACTGTAATTGGGCCTCCTGGCCTGTTGTGCAAAAATAATATAATATAATATATTATAATATAGGTAATATAATATAATAATAGAATATATGTGCCAAGAATACATGTTACTTAAACATAAATAATATAGAACAATTTATAATTAAACAAATATAAAGCGAGAAATACAAAAAAATATAAATAATATGTGTACCAATTATATAAAGTACTTCGTTTTTTGATTTACATATATTTTTCAAAAAAATCGCTCGCTACACTATTTATGTGTGCAGTTATTTTTGTTTTAAAATTTGTTTTACATTTTAAGTCTTTTATATTTGGCAATAAATCATTAAATATTTTTGGAGCAATTACATTGTATTGCTTTTTACCAAAGGCGGTTGATACAAATTATTTGATGTAATTTATATAGATGGTGTAAAGTATTGTGTTTTTTTATGATTCTTATACAATAATGTTTTTTTTCTATTTCGTAGGTATTGACTTTGTATGATTTTATGTATTGTTAAAAAAAAAAGTTTTTTTTTATGTACGGTCCCACATGAGTTTCTTTAATAACTCCTGGGAGTAAAATATGTACTTTTTAATAAAAAAAATTTTTTTTTAAAAAAAGGTACAAAACCTAGTGGAAAACTTAGTAAAATATTTGTCAAAAAAACATGGTAAAAAATTAAGTTAAAACAAAAAAAAAACAATAATAGTTAGTAAAAATAAAATCCGTAGTAAAAACAAAATTCGTAGTTGAAGACAGTAAAAAAAATATACGTGCATAGCAAAAACATATTTGTAAAAAACATAGTGAAAACAGTTTAAATGTAATGAGGATCTTCGAAAATTCAATCAATAAAAAAAACTAAAAATACGTATACTTAATTACAATTGAACGTAGTTATGAAGAAAGCAGCCAGCCATTGAAAGGTGAAACTGAAAAAATAGCACTTTTGTGAAAAGAGTGAATAATCTCGTTCAGCAACACAAATTAACTGTATTGTCCCATTTGTATCAACCGCCTTTGGTCAAAAGCAATATAATGTAATTGCTCCAAAAATATTTAGTGATTTAATATCAAATATAAAAACCAAAAAAAAAATGGCTGCACAAATAAATAGTGTAGCGCGAGATTTTTTCGAAAAATATATGTAGATTAATAAACGTAGTACTTTATATAATTGGTACACATATTATTTATATTTTTGTATTTTTGTTTTTTAATATTTTACACTAGTGGACCCGATAGACGTTGTCCTGTCCGAACGTTGGCTTGCCTGCTATTACCTTGGAATAAGACTTTTTATTGATTAGTAGGTACCTAGGTACTTGACAATGATTGAATTCCAAAACTATAAATTATTACTATTCAAATATTGAATCTAAGTAGGGTCCTTGATAATTGTTTTTGGTAGAATTCCAAAACATGAAATAATCCATTTTCAAATATATAATTATTGTTGAAAATGTCAAACTCTGCTCTTCTAACCAACAGAGGTGCACTTTATTCACAAATGCGATTTTCAAAAGTGTATTGAATGTGAGTTAATAATAGTTTAGTATTACCGAAAATCCAGTAAAGAGAAATAAATAAGAAGAAGTTATAAGGAATTTAAGGAAAGATTTTGATAGGGATCCATAGAGAGCAAATTATGTTTGTAAACATTCAAAGGCAAACTTTTTTAAACACAAAAAAACAATATCCTTCCATTTTTTGTACATGCATTCTCGTCGAATGTAACCCTGGTAGGTAAAATTTTAATCCACCTTTACTCGATAAAAACTACTTTATGTGGAGGCCCAGTGCGGCTCTGACATATTGTCCATAATAAACTGTCATTATCAACAGTAAACATATTTTAATTTACAAATTTATCCCCTAAATTAAGAAAAAACAGTGTCACTTTTGGCAACATGATACACGTGTTGATGTTGGGACAATAAATGCCAAAAATCAATGTAAGTTGTGGAAAATATTCGGAATCAATAACCTGTAAAAACTGACTGCTTTAACACCTTTGACGCTCCTACTGCTGCAACCAAACATACTGCAATTCACCATAGTCGATTTTTATTTATTATAACGTAAATATCCAAGTTATTTACAAACAAAGCCAAGCACAGCTACAAAAGCATCCGATCGAAACGTTATGTTTATGTTGTCAAATAAAACGAAATGGCCACCAATTGGTTGCTAACCAACAAACCAACATCGCTTGCGTTCTATGAAACATTGTGATAGGGCGTCTCTCTAGGTTACGCATTATTACTCTGAGCGAAAAATACAAAAAAAAGTTTTCTTGGTGCGTCAGTTCTTGTGAAAGGTTTGGTTGATCGTATGATAAACCCTAACATTTTGTAAGCTTTTTCTACAGTATTTTCCATATGTTGGTTAAATGTAAGTTTACTATCAAATACAAAACCAAGGTCACGGACTTCCGAAAAAAAATTTATAGTTAACTCGTTGATATTATATGAACAGCTTATTTTTTTAGAACGAATGCGGTAAAAATACATTTTCTGACACTTTTGAATGTTCTGTGTGGACAATCTGTTTTAAATGCAATATGTGTTTGATCTATTAAGGTCTTCTTGAAGATTTATAATGTCTTGATAATCATTAACATCATCATAAATCGTCGGCAAAAAGACTGAATTGTGTAAACTTGAATCATTGACCGATATCATAAATATAGACATTGAAAATGACAAATACGAGGGTTGTGTAAAAAATAAGGTTCCCAACGCTGTAAACTCACCGCGTGAAATGCAAGACGAAATCCGGCAACACCGCTGTGTGCGCTGGTTCCCCCACTCTAGATCTCGCCTTAGTAAAACTCGCTGCGACGTTCAGTGCCGGCCTGACAGCCATCCGCGATGGAACCCCTGATCGCCGTCACCACCAGGTGCGAAATTCGTACAGTAATCCTATTTTTGCACGCTGAAAAGTTAAGGGATGAAACGTGGTGTCACTACGTCACCCCGGAAACAAAACAACAATCACGACAATGGCGCCATACCGGATCGCCTAAACCAACGAAGTTCAAGCAAACGCTATCCGCAGGGAAAGTGATGGTTTCTGTCTTTTAGGACCGTAAGGGTGTCCTGCTTGTTGAGTTTATGACTCGAGGGACCACAATAAATTCGGAAAATTATTGCGAGACCTTGAAAAAACTCAGAAGAGCCATCCAAAATCGCCGGAGAGGAAGACTGGCGAAAGGCGTTAGACTGCACCACGACAATGCGCGCCCGTACGTCTCGAACCAAACCGAGGATTTAATCGAAAATTTTAGCTGGGATCTCGTTGAATAGGCTCCCTACAGCCCTGATCTTGCACCGAGTGATTTCCACTTGTTTCCAAAATTGAAGCAACACTTGGGTGGACAACGTTTCGAGACTAATGAAAGAGTCCAGAAAGCGGTCACCAAATTCCTCCACAGACTGGCGGCGAACACTTTTGAATCTGGATTCCAAAAGTGGATTAGTCGTCAACAAAAATGCGTTGAAAAATTTGATGATTATTTTAAAATATAGTTGAGAAATTAAGCTTTCCAATTATGTTTTTTTTATTTCAAATAAAAAATGCGTTAAACCTGAAAAAAAATTAAGAACCTTATTTTTTACACAACTTCCGTATATAACTGAAATAAGATACAGGTTTTCAATTCCAATTTTCATACAAATTTACACGTATTCTTTGAGTAAATGCATTTTTACTGTAAAGAAAATATCAAAGATAACGCTTCTAACATCCCATTGTAAATGAGGCCCTGAGAAAAGTCATGAAATCATAAAATACTTGTCTAGAAATTTGGTTCTATTTTACACACAACTGTATTCTTTATATGTATCTAGACGAGAAGAAAAGAACAACAGAAGCCTTATGCTGGACTCATTCGTCTTTA
The DNA here is from genome assembly GCF_059751315.1 of Micrasema longulum. NCBI lineage: Eukaryota > Metazoa > Arthropoda > Insecta > Trichoptera > Brachycentridae > Micrasema > Micrasema longulum. The sequence goes on from NW_028278781.1 coordinate 49,935, forward strand.
GAATCTTATGCGACTTCCGTAATTCGACGGGTGACAGCATTCTTGAACCGCCCAAACGAATGCAGTCGATTGAAAACCAATCGACTTTATCTCGAGTGCTCCAAAGCACACGACATTAATAATCGAATACGACAACGTCACTTCAGCTGTCAAACTTCCCTCTTGTAAAACTTGGCAAACAAAGTAGATATTTTTGTTGTATTTTAACTTAAAATTTACAACACCGATCAATGTTAGGCTGATGGCGTATCAACAAATGTGCAACAAATATAACTGTACTTATTTTAAATCCATTATTTATTTATTTATTTATTATATATACGCCCTAAGCCAATTACAACAGTTACATGAAGAAACATAAATGCAAGAAACTGAACAAAAAAAAACATAAAACTATTTAGCAAAGACAAACAAGGGCAAAACAATAATTGTATACAATATATTTTAAAAAACGAAAGACCTAAAACTTTGAGCTAAACTATGCCAATCCAACTTCATCCCACACTGTTTAGTGGCGAAGAGATCTACGAAAAGCCGGAAGATCTATCCCAAAAAATTCCAAGTCGTGTGATGAATTGACTAATCTACACATTCTGGACATTGGGGCATAAAAACCAAAGCTGCTCTTAGAAGTTTTTATAAATAGCAGATTTTGACTTCTGGTGACACGGTTGGGAACATGAAAAGAAATTGATTGCAACAGAGATGGGACATCACTTAAAGCATTAAGTATTTTGATAATGCATATAAGGTCCATCTCAGTTCTACGTCTCTCCAACGAAGACAGATTAAGAGATTGCTCTATTTCAAAAAAGGAATAATTATCCCTTTGTAATCCGAGCAACCATGCCACTTTTCTTAGAAAACGGTGTTGGACAGACCCGACATGGTCAATATGAGTCCTGTAGAATGGAGACCAAATAGGAGAATCGTAATAAGCGCAACAAAGAGTTTTGATGGTATTAATATTTTTTAAGTCCGCGGTCACTCTATTGATAAATCCGAGAAGTTTGAGAGATTTGTTTACAATATTATCCATGTGTTCACGATAGGAGAGTTTACTATCTAAAGTAATGCCAAGATCTTTTATTGATGAAACCATTGAAAGGGAAGTATTTTTTAGTTTGTAGTTGAATTGTATAGGTTTTTTTCGTCGCGAGAAAGATATAATTTTACATTTGTCAATGTTAAGTTGAAGACAATTGATGTCGCACCATTCATTAAAACAATTCATATCATGTTGAAAAAGAAGACAATCATTGGGAGATTCAATCAGTGTAAGTACCTTGTTGTCATCAGCAAAAAGCCAGAATTTTGTATTTCGAAAAACATTGATAATATCATTTATACAAATATTAAATAATAATGGAGCAAGGTGGGCTCCTTGAGGTACTCCAAAAGTAACAGTGAATGGAGAAGACAAGGAATTATTAATTTGAAACAACTGTTTATGAAATGAAGTTTCACTAGAAACATGATTTCAAAATTATTGTATCGCTCGTCAATGTCAAAATACGTATTTGAGATATACATTATACAATGTTAATATAATTCATTAAACGAATATGAAATATTTCTAATCACATGTAGATGTGTGTTATGTCAAATGCAAATATTAATTATGAATATTGCAGTGTCTCAGTAAAAAAAATTTTTTTTTTTTCATAATATTCCATGCAAATAATATTTACTGGAAGAAGTCTGATAAGGAACAATAAAGGTTTACGTGTGGCAGGAGACCAGAAGAGCCATATGATTTGTTGGTGTTGCCACTTTCTCATTCGTCTTTGTATTTATTTTTTTTTTGTTTTTTTTTTTACAATATACATACGAGGTAAAACAGTGCATTAAAAAAGGATAATTTCATGGCAATACAATACATATTAATAGTAAAAATAGTAAACGAAAAATCCCACAAAGGCATGGCCTGTTCGTGGGTATACAAGAAAATGTTAATGAATTTTTGCTCCTATAATAAAGAGACAGTTATAATATTTTTGTGTAACATAAGAAAAAGAAAACAAAATATTCTGTAGAAGATTATAAGGTTTTTTTTTTATTTTTAGTAATTAAAAAAGAAAAAAAATAAAATAAAAAACATAAAAATATTTCTTATTATTAAAGGGCAACGAAATATATCTTAGAAAAAAAGAATTCATATCTTTAGTTTGAATCCAGGATAGTGCGTGTTTTTTAAAAGAAGGAAAATTTTGAAACTTTGAAAGCAATGAAATATTATCGGTAAAAAAATAATTAAAAATTTTTGGACCTATAAAATATGCATGTCTCTGTGCGAGCCTCGTTTTACAATGTGGTATTTCTAACACACGATTCTTTCTTTGACTTGATCTATTTGAATTACTTGTTTAAATAAATTTTGGGTTTAAAATATATATTTAAACATTGAAAACAATATATTTGTCTTATGCCTAAAAGTTTAGCTTCTTGGAACAATTGGAAAGAGGGAAAAGTGCGATTTTTGTAAAGCATTATTTTTTTAACAGTTTTTAATGGTTTAGCATGGTTGTTGTAAGTTCTCCCCCCCATCCAATTATTCCATAGGAAAGCGATGACTGTACAAGTGCATAATATACCATTTTAATAGTATTTAGCTGGGCGTAAATACTTAGCCGTTCGAACACATACTTAGGTTAAATATCTCAGTTTATTAACAATTATGTCAAGATGATTAGTCCATTTACGTTGACAGTCAATGATTACTCCCGAGTATTTTATGCATCTTTCAGACTTAATTTTTTCGCAGTTATTGCATATGTCAAGATTACAATATTTATTATGAAACATTTCATTAAAAAAACTTACATGAAATCTCAATAACGACGTACAAATGATATGTTTTCGCTTGAATTCCTTTGAAACTCGCAATCTATTCTAATTTCAAACATTCAAACATATCGTTTGTTTGTCGATTTCCTGATGCGAGTTGCGTTCGTGTAGGTTGCGTGTTAAATGGAGGCAAAAAGCGGAAAATTGATTTTAGAACCGGCAAAATGGCTGCCTACCGCTTCCGGAAGACATGTTGTTGAATTCATTTCCTGAGGTTGCTGAAAAACTTCATAAATTTATCATGAACATCATCGTTCCCTTATCCGCTCCAGCAGGTGCATAATCTTGGTGTGATAGTGCTCCAATCGCAGCAAGCCTTAATCATTTTTCCACGAACAATGAACATGTAGGCAAATTTATTAATGACAGCTTCAGTCGCCAGACCAGTACCTCGATTATGAACGCTATCGTCATCTGTATATATCGAGACGGTATACTTAACTTCTCTACTATCTGTCTCTTACCTCGGTATGTTCTACCTACTTGTCATATCGACATCATATTATGATCTAAACAAGCCAATGAACGACCGCAAAGTCCATTGACTCACAGTGTGAGAAATCAATAAAAACTGTCATATTTTTAATGAATAACTTGGTAATACTTTAAAAATATTAATACCATGAAAACTCTTTATTGCTCACTAGTTCGACCCTATCTAGAATACGCTTCTCCTATTTGGTCTCCATTCTACAGGACTCATATTGACCATATCGAGTCTGTCCAACACCGTTTTCTAAGAAAAGTGGCATAGTTGCTTGGATTACAAAGGGGTAATTATTCCTATTTTGAAATAGAGCAATCTCTTAATCTGTCTTCATTGGAGAGACGTAGAACTGAGATGGACCTTATATGCATTTTCAAAATACTTTATGCTTTAAGTGATGTCCCATCTCTGTTGCAATCAATTTCTTTTCATGTTCTCAACCGTGTCACCAGAAGTCATAATCTGCCATATATTAAATCTTCTAAGAGCAACTTTTGTTTTTATGCCCCAATGTCCAGAATGTGTAGATTAGTCAATTCATCACACGACTTGGAATTCTTTACGATAGATCTTCAGGCTTTTTGTAGATCTCTTCGTGACTAAATAGTGTGGGATTGAATTGAAGTTGGATTGGCATGGTTTATGAATAAATGGTTCGTTTTTATAAATAAATGTTACACAGTGTGTAAAGTGGCCACTTAAACCAGCCAATGACAGATGAATCTCACCTGCATAAATAAAAGTTTCAGCTCTTTAACTTCACAAACATCAACAGATGAAAGAATTGAAGAAATATAGATGTTCAAATATAGGCAGAATGGTGAATGTTACACAGTGCGTAAAGTGGCCACTTAAACCAGCCATTGACAGGTCATAAGCTCTGTAGATGCCTAGACTTCTATATTACCTTCTCTTAAATTATCTTCATCTCTGTTGTAGTATGTTAATTGTATAATGAAGTGTTCTTTAGCCATACTTGTTTACAAACCTCGGTACTGACAAGCTTTTACGTTGTGCTAGCCTTGTATTATGTGAATGTAAATACCTTTTTATGAATAAATAAATCGAATTGATTACATGTTTTATCTTCAAAATTAATAAAGTGATTTAATGTATTTATCTACTATCCAATTAAAGGGGGTTTTGATTAGGCGAACAATAAATTATACGCAAAGGTAATAATTCTGTAATCGTTAGTAATATTTATGTAATAGATAACCTATAGTTTGGGGCGCTATCAATTTCCATTTTGTAATCAAAAGATGGGTTGATGAATCAAATTACCATAAACTAATTACAGTTTGTTTGACCTGGAGCCAAATAGAAAGACAAACCATGAGTTTTCATATTTTTTAATTTGTTTTTTTAATCTGCAGGTGTGAATGGAGATATTCTGAATCCGGTAGACGAATCTGAGTATCTGGGAAGTATCTGGAAGCTCTTAGACGAATGTTTGGGAAAGCAATGTGTGACAGGGTTACGAATGATGAAATCAGGCGAGAGTGTAAATTTGAGTCAAGCATAATTGATAAGATTAAGAAAGGGTCTCTGAGATGGTTTGGTCGCGTGGAACGAATGGTAAAACAAGTATATAGGGCGAAAATGAACGGCAACATGAGACGAGGACGACCGAGGAAGACGTGGCATGATCAGATAAACCAAAATCTTAAGTCTGGTCATGTAAAAAGCAGACAGAACCGAAGGGAATGCATGACAAGATGAATGAATGTGGAAGAAGCTAGGAATGTATGCCAGAATAGACGTGTGTGACGGTCCATTTTCTCTGCCTACCCCTACGGGGAAATGGCGTGATGGTAGTAGTGGTAGTAGATGTAAGATTGACCAGTGTGTTCCTGAAGATGCGGTTTTATTTGTAGAAAAAAAGCATCACAATTGACATGAAATGTGTATAGGTGTTCCAACATCCGCACTATAGAACATACATAGATCTAGAAGTTCCAGAAAAGTTCATTCCAGAATGTTTATTTAATCTGCAGTGCCTTGCAGGGGTAAGAGCTCTAAAAATGAGTAATTTAATTTCTTTTTCTTAATGTTTTTCTGAATGTTTTTTCTTTCTAATATGAAAAAATATTGTATTTAAATTAAAAAACATCTTCTGATATTAAAGTATTACAAAAATATATTTAAATAAGAACATCAGCAGAAAAAAAACATAGGTGCCTCCTGTAAAGGATATTTGTAAAATGTTGTTTTCATTAACATATTACAACAGAGATGAAGAACATTTAAGAAAAGGTAATATAGAAGTCTAGGCATCTACAGGGCTTATGACCTGTCAATGGCTGGTTTGAGTGGCCACTTTACACACTGTAACATTCACCATTCTGCCTTTATTTGAACATCCATATTCCTTCAATTCTTTCATCTGTTGATGTTTGTGAAGTTAAAGAGCTGAAACCTTTATTTATGCAGGTGAGATTCATCTAATTGAATTAAATCACCTACATACTAGGCATATAAACATATATAGCATATTGTAATATGTTAATATAAACAGCTCCCCAGGGAGTTGAATCCAGTCCTTGTCTACAAAAATTTGGACAAACTCAAAATATTGTTGATGTTATTTTCAAGCTGTTTTAATTTCAGTATTTTTAAGTCATAAGAAGAAGGTTAGACACGAAATTTTAAAATGAATTATTAGTTTTTAACTTATTTTAGGATATATTTGTTTAAATACTACTCACACATTTAAATTACCACTCCCAGAAACTCCCGATGACAAAAGAGCAACGACTCCACAACACCAAGAAACTATTGAACACGACACACACACACGACCAAGAACGACCAAAAAAGCAACAGAAAATGACACGAAACAAAATGACGATAGTTTTAAAGTAAGAACAAATAAATTTAATAATGAAATACGAAATATAAAACTCAAAAACGTTGCAGTCAATGTGAGTAAAAATATTGAAACATTCGAAAAGAACTCTGAGCAGATGTCTTCAAGATCTGATGAGTTTAACAATGGTGATCCAGTTTACTTCCAAACTAGCTATAATCGTGATATAAGGTTCCCTGGTCTAATTCAACGGCCAAACAGAGCGATTTTACCTTTAAATATACCTGGATCAAGGACTCCGAAAACCCTGCAATATCTCTTGCCTTTTTTGACCAAAAATGACGCTGGTTCATCAAAGTTTTTGGCGCCGAATCCACCCTTTGAAGAGGCAGTTGAATTTACGACTGAAAGCCAGCTGACCACGAAGCAGGATCTTCAATGCAGCCAGGGAGGGACATGCGAGTTCTTCCTGTACTGCTGGATGAGCGGCGGGCTTCTGGACGGGGGGTGCGGTGGTCTTCTTAAGGGATGCTGTCACAGACTGGCCAAAGCGGGGGCTCTGGGCGTCCAGGATTCTAACTCTCTCGAATCCTCTGATGAAGACAAATTAAAACCACTAGAATTCGGCCCCGTCGTCAATGATAACAGTAAGTGGAACAAACTATGGAGAATGAACGTGTAATGATTGGTGGTTGATTCAAATTAATATCGGTACTAAGAGTGATGTCTTTAGTAGTATTGTTTTTGGATTATGTAAAATACTTAAATTGTATGGTAAATTATTTACGTTTGTCCTTAATATATAATGATTCTTTATTAAAAGCATGGAAGAATTATTTTAGTGTATATACAATTAATTTACTTTTTGTCAAAAAAATGCACGTAACTTAAGTATCTGTACTAAGAAGCTCTATTAAATTTATAGATAAAAAAACTGTGTACATTTTTACTTAATAAATTATTTACGAGGGTTAATTGGTGTGCTTCTTTGACCCATTTAGAAGTGATGGAGAAAAAATTTCAACGTAATTCCCCTGGACTTGTATGCACTCTTCCAGCGATTCACCAACATTTCTTTAGCCTCCAGGGGTGGTGTTCTGAATCTTTTCTACCCCCTAGAGAGTGACTTATTTGTTGATTTTTATTTGTTACATGCGTTTACACTTTCCTTCATATCTGGCCACACGAATAATTAAACGTGAAACAAATATGAACACGTGAAATCAAACACGATGATTTTTCATTTAAATTATTTATTGACAATTCTTGATGGAATTCCATTGTAATGATGTAATAACTAATTTTTACATATAAGTTATTCATTTAAAAAATACTTGGTACACTTCCACTTATTTATTTTGACCAATTAGAGCTTTCACCCTCTAATGGGCATCTTCAGACTGGTGAATATTATACAGTGTAAGGATAATTTATACAAAACTAAATATTATCTTAAGCGTTGGTACATTTAAAAATAAGTTTAAAAAGTTACTATATGCAATATTTCAATGGAACAGAGTGAGACAAATTATTGAAACATGTGTTGACGGTGTACTTTAAGAGAATATTCTATTATATGAAAAATATTTATTGTTTTATTACAATGTACAGGGTCTAACTAATAAGGCTAATAAGGATGAGTTTTTAAATTCTATCCGCTGATTTATTAAAATTCTATCGCTATTATTTTTTATCCTATTTATTTCTAAAATTTCCAATCTATCTAACTTTTGACCTTTATGTCCTACATGTAAATTTTTTATGTTTTTTGCTTTATCAAAAGTATGCTTAAATATATTTAAATGTGATGCATAGTTTGATAAGTCGTTATTTAATCTATGTGAAGCAAAATGTTTTTTCACTCTATATTTAATAGCTCTCCCGCTCTGTCCTATATATGAACCAGGACAAGTACATTTTAGTTCATATATTCCGCTATTTTCAAATTTGTCGACCTATTTATTAATGTTTGGCCTAAAGATTTTTTATTATAAAATGAAACTAAAAGATTTTTTTTTTGTAGAACTTGTTGTATTTTATTGCAAGTAATTAGTCAACATAAATAAGTGGAAGTGTACCAAGTATTTTTAAAATTAATAACTTATATGTAAATATAAGTTATTACATCATTATGATGATTTTTATTTAAAACATTTTTAGGACCTTAAGTGGTACTTAAAACACTTGTTTAGGTTAAATTGATCCAACCGTTTTAGTTTTTTTTTCCATTTTTTAACAGTTTGACACATCATTTGACGTGTGGCCATTACATAAAGCAAAATGTCGTCGTATTTAAATACCCCGAATTTTTTTACTCTCTAGGAAGCAGAGAAGATTTAGAATACCACCCGTGGGTCGCGATTACAATCGGAAGTAAAGGACGTCATACCTTCACCGCGACGGTATTGTTGAAAATAAATTCTCTCGACGATTTGATTATTTTTTTTATTTAGAACCTGCGCGCGCGTACGCCCAATTGGGCATTACACGTATTTATTGCGTGTTTCAGGCAGGTTTTGAGTCAGATTGTATTACACGAGGGTTATAATTCGAAAAGCAGGCTAGATACGAAATTGCTCGAAATTTATTGCAACTAAGTCGAGACATTTACAGGGCTCATGGCCTGTCGTCGGCTGGTTTTTATGGCCACTTTACACACTGTGTAACATTCACCATTCCGCCTATTTTTAAACACCCACATTTCCTTAAATCAGTGGACATTTGTGAAGTGAAAAATGTGAAACCCTTTTGAAGTGGATAGGATTCATCTAGATTAATTATTTTCCCACTTAGCAAGACCTGAAAATACTTTTACACTCGTTTTTATGGCAGTTAGTTTAATAAACAATATTTTGAGAATCTCTAAATGTTTGTAGACATGGCCGGATTTCGATTATGATTTTTTCAACAGTGAGAGTAAACATTTTTGCGAAGGGAATATGGAATTATGGTCATTTGCACGGCTTATGCCAGTCATTGGCTGGTTATAGTGACCATTTTATACACTGTGTAACATTCATCATTCTGCCTATGTTTGAACATATGATTTTCTTAAGTTCTCAAAAATTTAAATTACTGTTCAAACATAAAAAGAGTGTCGTTTACCTTTACTCCTTTCCAATGATTTAAAAATAAAAATAAAATATTAATTTATTGATTTTTTTTACTTATAATTACACAGGTTTAGTTTGAGAATAAAAATAGATTTAAATGATACGAAAAAAATCCTACATTTTTAAAGCCTGTGCTGGTATTCTGATTTAAGCGGTGTTACTTTGACGATTTGTTGAACTAAATTACGCATATATACTAAAAAATACATGCATACACACATATCCATACACAACATACATGTTTACATACACACACATACTTGTATATACATGAACAGATATAAAAAATACACAATAAAAATATTTTGGTATAAAAACAAAAACGTAACATATTTCACTAGCAATTCAGCAAAATTTATCAAGAACGTCAATTTCTATGACCCACCTTTTAGCATATTTTTTAAAGGTGTAAATTGGTTCAGCCTCTCATGTATCACACATAAACGAAGGATCCTATAGTCAATAAAAATAAGTTAGGTCCTAAAATTTCAATTCAATTGATGCTGTATGATTATTTGTGTATTTTAGTTGTAAAAATTACGCATTTGTGTATATAATTGTACTTTTTTGGATTTTAAACTATGTAGTTATGAACTTTATATTAGTAGAATAGATACTAAAATTATTAACATTACTTTTGTAACTTTATTATTAATAATGAAAATTATTTCAACAGAGAGGAAAAAAAATTAAGAGAAAGCATTATGGACGCCTGGGCATTTACAGAGTTAATTAATGTTCTACTTGTTGGTTTAAACGGCCAATTTACTTTCTGTGTAACATTCACCATTTTTCCCATGTTTGAACATCCACATTTCCTCAATGTTTTCCGTCTGTTGACTTGGGCTCTACTTTTTGATGGACAGGAAGGCTATTTTGGTACAAGTAAATGCAATTTTTGCTACCATACGTGTTTGCAATATTGTCATGAGGATGAATGACAATATCTAACAAACGCCTTTGATATAATTTGCCAAACCCACAGTGAAAGTAGTAGAGGTAAATTCAATACAAATCGCGATATGTGAAATTGAAAAATTTTAAAAGTGTAACTTATTTTTATGACAAAAAAAACATCGTTTCTTTGTATGAGAAAAGCCGACAGGAAGGCCCATAGTCTTTAAAACGGTTTCGCGTATGTGGAGGAATGTACTCTGCAGGGGCGAATCGTCAAAATAAGCGATTATGCACAGTTTACCATTATATTTTACTTTCTATAAAAATGTTTCATACTAACTAAGTTTAGGGGAAAATAAATAAAATAATTGTTATTTATTATAAATTACCTCTACCGATTATATCTTCCTACAAAAAATATCTATGAAGTGCGCCCAGAGCAGCGTCCAGTCCGTTCTCAGTGAACGATGAAACTAGGCGATTACCTCAGCTTATTACTCCATACAAAAAAGTTCACTATATTTTACATCGCTAACCCAGTCGCGTTTTTTCAGTACGAAAACAATCTTGCAGATTGCAAACATTTTTTATAGATTTACTATCTGGAAACAAGTATTTCCAACATTAGTTCTAAAGGACTCAGTGTATTAAAATAGTGTAAAATAAATCTACATATATCGTGTGGTTCCTAAAAATTGTATTTTGAGTTTATTTTTACAGAATCACAGAAAAAATAGCCATTTATAATTATATCACTTACAAATTATTTACTTACATGTACGTACAAACTAATTAACATTTTTTTAGATAACTTATTTTAAACAATCACCGCTCGCCACTAGTACTCTGTTGACTTGGACATTGTGTAATGTGGTCACTAAAACCAGCCAATGACAAGCCATTAGCCCTGTAAATTTATTTATTTATTTATACATACGCCCAATGGGCATTTTTATGGACACATTTATACATAGAAAATTAATATAAAGGAAAATAGAAAGACACAATGGTATTTAGTAGACTTGGTGGGAGTGGAAGCGGGAGAGAGGTGTTTATAATTAAATTTGATTCAGTGATCGTTTAAAAGAAGACAACTTGTTATCAAAGAAATAAAGACTAAAATGTTTGTTGGCAGACCTGAGAATTCTGGGCATAGGGGAATGAAAACCATAGTTAGTTTTATAATTATCAGTATGAAAGAGTTAGTTTTATCTGAGGTTTATAGTTGAGATATTTAATTTTATTGAGCTTAGTAGTTGAAAATTTTAAATAGGACATAAAGGTCGGATTTATTTCGACGGGCTTGAAGAGAAAATACATTTAAGATCAAAACCCAATATTGATTATATTTATAAAGATATTATAGTTATTAGACGCAATGTTTACTAGCTATACGTCACCGGGGAGGGAGGGTTAAATATGAAATACTGTATATTTGTATGAACATTTAAAGTATCTTCGCCGGTAACCTGTAATTGAACGTGTTTAGAAAAAAAACATTTTTGTATGTTATATTTGTCATACACAAAATTTTGATTAATAGATAAAATTAAAGATAAAAGTTAACTCCGGTTAACATTCAATGTTTAATGTTAACGGGTCAAGATCGCGAACACTCTGGTTTACCTCTTCGTTCTAATTATCAATGTACTCTCTTAATACCCATCAACAATTCCTTTTTCTTCTCTAACTCATATAGTGTCCATGCGGCTCGACTGTGGAATCATCTCCCATACACCATCAAAGATGTTACTACCTTATCTCTGTTTAAATCACGTCTGAAGAAACATCTCCTTTCTCTTCCTTAATCTCTCCTTTCCTTTTTCCTTTTTCCCATTGAGTAATAGTTTTGATTTAAGGTAATTTTTAAACAAATATGTTTATTTCTATTTTTATATATCTTTAGCTTTTTAATCTTTTTTTTCTATTAAATATGTTCTGTAACTTGAATTATAAAAATAAAACTTTTATTTTATTGATTGGTTTGAAGAAATTGCCATTTGGCAATAAACTCGCCAATGTACAAATAAAAGGAAAGAAATGTAATGTATGAAGTCTATGTAAAAACTAAAATATGTTATATGCAACTACTATGGGGAACAGGAAATCAAAATGACATAAACAGACTACAAAGACAGCAAAATAAAATATTAAAGTTAGCATATGACCTCCTCTTATCTAACAGCAACTAAAGAACTTTTTAAACAAACTAAACAATTAAATGTAACTGATCTCTTTAAACTAGAATCCTTAAAATTTATTCATAAATTAGTCACTGATGTAATTGTAGACGAAGAATTAAAACTTGAAAAAAACTGTAGTTAACATGAACACAATACGAGAATATCAGAAAAATATCACATGCAACCTTTTAACACGAGAAAAGGACAATCGAGACTAATAAACCATGGACTGAAATTATACAACAAACAACCAGACAATACTAAACAAAAGACTCAGACAACCTTCACAAAAGATGTTAATAATATTATTATTAACAGCAGAATGTGAATTTTAAAAGTAAAAATTTTTCGATAAATGCATGTAACCCGTAAGGGTTTATCAATGAAATTTAAATAAAAAAAAGTTAAATAAATAAATACTCTGTTGACTTGGACATTGTGTAAAGTGGCCACTTAAACCAGCCAATGACAAGCCATTAGCCCTGTAAATTTATTTATTTATTTATACATACGCCCAATGGGCATTTTTATGGACACATTTATACATAGAAAATTATTGTAACAAAATTAGAAAGACTCAATGGTTTATAGTAGACTTTGTGGGAGTGGAAGCGGGAGAGAGGTGTTTATAATTGAATTAGATTTAGTGATCGTTTGAAAGAAGACAACTTGTTTTCAAAGAAATCAAGACTGGTATGTTTGTTGGCAGACCTAAGAATTCTGGGCATAGGGGAATGAAAACCATAGTTAGTTCTATGGTTATCGGTATGAAAGAGTACGTTTTGTCTGAGGTTTCTAGTTGGGATATTTAATTTAATTGAGCTCAGTAGTTCAGGCGCATCAAAGGGTGAGTTGAGAATTTTAAATAGGACTATATGGTCGGATTTATTTCGACGGTCTTGAAGAGAAAATATATTCAAGGTAGTTTTTAACTCATTATACGTATAGGTATAGGTCTCTGGATAAGCCCAACCTCCAGCCTATCTTTCTTAAAAATCGATGTTGAACTGATTCAATATTCTTGATGTGAACATCATAATATGGAGACCAGATAACAGAGGAATATTCTAGGTGCGGGCGAACTAGGGAACAGAAATAAGTAAATGTCTAGATTTTTATATTCCTTTCTCAAAGAACAGGTATATTACTTATTTTTGCTCCAATTCTTAAATCTGTCAGTTCTTCCATACAGCTTTCCATTGGAATTGGGTTTCTGATGTTCTGCTATCATTGATACGTATAACAGCCTTATCATTCCTGTATAATACGACCAAATTAAATGCACATCGGTCTGAGAGATACCTTTCGTGTTTGGTCTGCCATTTTACTTTCCACTGAGCGCGTGGCGTGCCAAGCCGGAGTTTTTGCGATCCTCACGTGGTTCGTTTCCAAGAGTTTCTCCTCTGTCATATTACGATCATTCTGATCTTCTATGACGCCTATTGTCGTTCGCGACCCGTCACGAACCCGTCACGCGAGACGGAGATGCACGACAACGGCCGAAATAAAACGAACTGAAAAATCTGACAGATAGATTTGAGGCCCAAAACACAAACCAGCTGGCCGCCGAAGAGGCGAATTCGACCCAAAAAATTAATCAAAATTATTTTTAATGTACATTCGTTTTATTTTCACTCTATTTGAACTGAAAATCTCAAAAAATTAGCCTTGATAAACATGTTTGAAATCACTTTTATACACCGTTTATTGGTATGTATACTTACTTTGTTATATTTTCCCCGAAATTCAAATATAAATACCTAAATTCCCCATTACCTATTGAACACTTAGCCTCACCCTTAACCATTGGTTTTTCCCTCAATTATGATTAATTTACATGCTATAGTTCATAAGGTTATTTTTATTTTCTACTTAAGTACCTTGAATTATATAACTATATAAGGACATTCAGTCCAAATAATCTTCACATTCGTTTGAAAATGCCCTAATAAGGCGAAACAACTGTCACGAAGTTTTTATTTTTATATGTTTATATTTGTAAAAATAAAATAAAGTGTTCAGTAGACTCAAATCAGTGTTTGATTTCTAATTATAAGTTTAAATATGGAGTTCTACAAAATAAACACCAAATCAATCAATAAATTAAATATACTGTTATGACCAGCAGATAAGAAGATTTACGTCCATATTTTATGGTTCGAAAATATTTTAAAATTTAATTTATTATCTAAAAAACTCTAACATCATCTTAAGTTGAATTATTCGGTTATACCACGCACATTAAAAAATGCATAATGCATTTGCGAACATACTCAAAGTGCATAATAACAGTGAGTTAATTGATCATTATGGGAATTGAATAAACGCATCACGCAAAACAATATACATTACTTGAGATAAAAATATTTATTTATTTTATTATAAAGTATTTACGATTCAATTATTGGCAGAAGAAAAAATAAAAGATTTTGTATAAACATATATGTACCTTAAAGTCTGGTAAAACGAACGCAAAATGAGGAAATCATACGATTTTACCATTTTAAAACAAATGTTTTTTTTCAATCCCGCAATAATAAAAAAATAAAAACAAATTAATTAGATAAAAATAAATATTTTCAATTTTAATTGAAAAATATACTTAAAAGTTTTATGTAACTAAAATATAATTACTTTAAGATTGGCAGATTACGCCATTTTAAATTTAGACTAAACTTAGGTATCTGGGATCTCAATAAAGACTAAGTATTGAAATAAAAAAAATAAAAAATGTTTGAAGATATTAAATTGAACATGAAAGTGGCCGAAGCAAAATTATATTTTTTTGTTTTTGAAAAGAAATACAAGAAAATAAAAACGTTTTTGTGACATTTTCTGTTATTTCACATACTAGGCAACGCCTGAAAACAATGATTCAATTTTTAAACTTCTTCTTGGACCAGTTGGTTTCATTACAATATTTGAGTTTGTCCAAATGTTCATAGACAAAAGACTGGATTTAAAAAAAAATGTTTTCAGGCGTTGCCTAGTATGTGAAATAATTCAGTCAGATTAATATCTTCACAACAATAAAGGTTTCAGCTCTTTAACTTCACTAAAATCAACAAATGGAGGAATTTAAGAAATATGGATGTTCTAACATAGGCAAAACAGTGAATGTTACACCGTGTGTAAAGTGGCCACTGAACCAGCCAATGACAGGTCATAAGCCCTGTAAATGCCTAGACTTCCATATCCCTTATTTAAGGTATTCTCCATCCCTGTTGTAATTTGTTTATTTTATTATTGTATTTATTATTAGTTTTTTGTTAAGCTTGACGAAATTTCTAATGGCACTAAGGCCGCCATTTAACCATGCATACATTTTATTTTATTTATCACATTGTATATTACGATCAATAAAGATTTATTATTATTATTATTTTAAGAATAACTAGTTGATACTTGTATGAAAAATCCTTTTACGATATATTCGAGAGGAAGTATTGCGTAAAACACTTGTTCGTTACCTAACTAACGAGATAACTGCTGGTTGATTAATCATTAATTGCAAGAACGAATAAGGAGTGTCCAAAACCTGGGCCTCAATTATGAACGCTATCTTCATCTGCATATATCGAGACGGTATACTCAACTTCCGTACAATCTGTATCTTCCTCGGTATGTTCTACCTATTTGTCATCTCGACATCATATGATCGAAACAAACCAATGAATGACCGCAAAAATTAGTCCGCGTTACTTACTTCATAAACATTTAAAATAGTACTCATTTCTATTTTAAATAGGCTTCTGTGATAGAAAGTACCCACTTCAAAGCAATTATAAACTCCAATTAATCTAACTGATTTTTATATGACTCTTAACCATTGCCAAAACGATATGCTTAACGATCGTCTGCATTTATCTACTGAGGTAGAACTGAGCGATTACAATGCCGTTTCTCGATACGTTCTCTTCGAAAGATAGTAAAACAGATAGAAACAATATAACAACTAAATTTATTTTTTACAGTGGTAACCTTTTAACGCCTAGATACTCTTATATGTTAATAGAGCAAAACCTAGCGACATTATTTTTTGCATCTAGGCGTTCGTTTTATTAAGCTGACAGTTATGTCGGAATTTAATTCGACTTCAAAATTTATTTATTTCTGTCTCATATTTTGAATAGGCCTTTAAGAAAAAAGTGCCAACCTCAAAACGTTTAAAAATATAAATAAATCGTAACTTAATTAAAAATTGCTCGGTGGAACAAAATTTGTGTAACTTTTAATGCGTAGATAAACGTATCGAGGGGTTCTAGACACGTCGATACAAACCGATGTAGTTACATCAAAACCTGATGGTGGGGGGATCGGTAGTATATATTTGTAGTCGGTCGGGAGAATTTGATCTTCAACTATGAAGTCATACTGAAGCTATGTCATTTTGGAGCGTAGAAAAAAATAATTAAATGGCTAATATGTAACAAGGCTTGTATTGATTTTATTATTTAATGCTAACAGTCATCTATTTCAATTTTTGTAGTTCTTAATAATTTTTATATTACTTTTTAAATTTATAAAATTTCTTTAACGTTTTTCTTTGTAAAGGAAAATAAAAAAACCTGCTGACAAGCCGGTTTCGCGGTTTATTGAGTTTCATTATTTTTCCTTTTATATTTTCTGTTCATGTTTACCGTCTTAAATAAAAATCAATACAAAAAAAAAGATATGTGTACAGTGACGTACGCTTCCCCTTGTTTCATATCGATTTACCTAACCAAAACTTGAAGGTGGGGGTCAGTAGTATATCTTTATAATCGCTAGAGGGAATTTATCTTTAACTAAACCGTCAAGGTGGAGGTACGACGTCTTTATCTTCCCATTCCCAGTTCATGGTTTACCTCTTCGTTCTAATTCTTAAGGCACTCTTAATACCCATCCACAATTCCTCTTTCTTCTCTAACTCATATAGTGTCCATGCCGCTTGACTGTGGAATCATCTCCTATCCACCATCAAAGAGTTTGCTACAGTATCTCTGTTTAAATCACGTCTGAAGGAACATCTCCTTTTTTAAAATATTTATTAAGGAAAAACAACAGTTGTTTTAATAATAATAATAATGTTTGGATAATTTATATAGCGCTATTTTTGTGAATATCACCTCAAGGGCGCTGTACAATAAATAAATATCCCAACACGTCTTGCAGCTACAGAGCGCATGGACGGTTGGGATTCTCGTCTCCAATTATGATATATTACAATTATGATGTATATGAGCTAGATAACAGAACGTCTTGCAGCTACAGAGCGCATGGACAATCTAGCCCCTATGTAAATTTTCATTTTGAATTTATTTTTTTTGACAATGAAGTTTAGAGTTTAAGTGATATTTTAAAAAACGAAATAAAAAGCAAATTTATAAAATTAGAATTTAGATAACAACAAGTCTTGCAGCTACTGAGCGCATGGACGGTTGAAATTCTAGACCCCATTTACTAAATTTAGATATCAAAATTTTGAATTGGTCAACTATATTATGAAAATCCCTCTCCTTCACTCCTCCACCTCTTTCCTCACCTGTTATATAAGAATACTAAATATAAAAAATAGTACATCCATCCAGTTATAGTTTTTCACAAATATAATGAGAGAACATGTTACACAGTAAAGAGAAAAATAATATATTATATAAGACATGAGAAAAAAAAGAGCTCGTAAGAAGGTTAAGGGATGAGGAAATAGAGTGGAGGAGTGGAGGAGAGGGATTTTCATAATAAAGTTGACAAATTCAAAATTTTTATATTATAATAAAATAAACATATTTAAAGGAACATAAACTTGTTACACACTGACAAATGTTTCATTTTACAGTGTTTCAAAAAGATTTTTTTGATGTCACAAAATTTTGTATTTAAAATATCTAAATGGGGACAAAGTAAATTAAATTTGGAGCAGCCACGATAAATAAACGGGTTTTGAACATATTTTTTTTTTGGGCAATGAATTATAAAAAAATGAACTTGTGTTGACTTTACGGGACAATTGATTGAAATACGCTCCGAGAGATATGGACTATCGATAAAATTGTTCAAAATTTTGAAGAGGAAAGACAGATCAGAAATGCTTTTACGTTTAGTAAGGGAAGTTAAACTATGAGAGTTAAACTTTCTCTTCCTTAATCTCTCCTCCTCTTTTTTCCTTTTTCCTAATGAGCAATGGTATTGTTTTAAGGTAATTTATACACAAATACATTTATTTCTATTTTTAAATATCTTAAGCTTTTTTTGTCTTTATTTTCTATTAAATTTGTTTTTAACTTAAATTATAAAAATATTTTTTAATTTTATTGGTTGGTTGGAAGAAATCGCCATTTGGCAATTAGCCCGCCAATGTACAATTAATATTATATACAAAAAGTTAAATAAATAAAGAGGTATTTTCTATAAATCTGTTTGATTATCCGGAGAAAAGTGAAATTATTCATAATATCAGTCGACCAACTAGGAAATAATCATATATTAGAAGTTTTAACCCTTTGAAAACCTCTGTCTTGTTCAAGTTTATGAATGAAAATGATTAATATTTCTTTATATATATATATCATTTCTCTGTACGTGTGATGTCGCTGAACTCCTAAACGGCTCAACCGATTTACGTGCGGTTTTCAAGGAAATATAGATCTTTGCGCTGTGCGTGTTCGTAGATATTAAAATCTTCAATCTAATATGTAAAAAATAAGTAAAGAGCATAAATGTTTTATTCATCGATCTATCACGGTTACATTTGAGGAGAATGCAATTACGGAAAAATGGAAAGATGTTGTTTTTTGTCTAAAAAGTTTGTTTTAGAATGTTTACAAACAGCATTTATTTTTTGTGGACCTCTATCAGATTCTTTCCTTAAATTCCTTATAATTTCTACCCATTTATTCCTTTTTACTGGATTTTTGGTAATACTAAAATAATATTAAATTCAATACATTTAAAAAAATCGTATTCCTACATAAGTACACCCCTCTGTTGGTGAGAAGACCGAAGTTTGACGTTTGCTATAAGAATGCCATATTGAAAAAAAAAAAATTATATTTTGGAATTCAACCATAAATAAGTACCTACTTAAATTCAATATTTGAATATCAACAATTTTTGGAATTCAATCAAAAACAAGTACCTAGGTACCTATTTACAATGAAAAGTCTTTTCCAAAGCTAATGGCAGGCAAGCCAACTCTCGGGCAGGACAACGTCTGTCGGGTCCGCTCGTATAGATATAAAATACGAGTGATAATAAAATCTAAAAAAATGGAATAACCAGCGACCGATTTCATCGCTTTCGCGACATCTTTAAAACTGGTATCTTAATAAAAATATAACCAATTCAATTAATATTGACAAATTACAACAGGGATGGAAAATATTTTAGAGAAGAGTATATGGAATTCTAGGCATTTACAGGGCTTATAACCTGTCGTTGGCTGATATAAGTGGCCACTTTACACACTGAGTAACATTTATCATTTTGCCAATGTTTGAGCACTGTTGATTTTATTGAAATTAAAGAGCTTTACAACTCCAGTCTTTTGTTTTAATTTTGGATTCTCAATCCTTGCTATTTTCGTTTAATTACATATTTACTACAGTATTTGAATTTGTCCAAAAGTTTGCAGACAAAAGACTGGATTTTACCCTCTAGGGAGTCATTAAGATTAACAAATTACAACAGGGTTGGATTATACGTCAAATAACGTCATATGGAAGTCTAGAGATTTACAGGGCTTATGACCTGTCATTAGCTGGTTTATGTAGCCACTTTACACCTTTTGTAACATTTACCATTTTGCCTATGTTTGATCCCTTTTGTAATTTGTTAATCTTAATGACTCCCGAGGAGGTGAAATCCAGTCTTTTGTCTGCAAAGATTTGGACAAACTCAAATATTGTAATAAAACCAGCTGGAACAAGAAAAAGTTTAAAAAATTGAAAATTATTTTCAGGCGTTGCCTAGTATGTGAAATAATTCAGTCAGATGAATCTCTTCAGAAGGTTTCAGCTCTTTAACTTCACTAAAACCAACAAATAAAAGAATTGAAGAAATATGGATGTTCAAACATAGGCAAAATGGTGAATGTTACACAGTGAGTAAAGTGGCTACTTAAACCAGCCATCGACAGGTCAAAAGCCCTGTAAATGCCTAGACTTCCATATTTCCTTCTTTAAGGTATTCTATCTCTGTTTTAATTTGTTGATTACACATTTGCTTTAGTCTTAAGCGGATATTATATGGATGAGAAAAGATTTGAAGCAAAGAATATTGAGTCGTCTAATACACAAATTGGGTGAAATTGTTGTCAAATCGGAAGCGTTAGACGATTATTTGAAGAATTTGAGATCTTAAATGTTCGTGAAAGCAAATTATTCTACCAAATCCCAAAAGGAACACTCCCACACTACCAGAAGTCAAACTAGAGGATGGGTCATGGGGTCTATCGCAAACTCTGAATTCGGGCAAAGAAATTTCAGGTTTCTGGGCCCCAAAATATTCAATATGCTACCCGAGACCCGGATTCAATTAAATACATTTGTAAAAAAAATGGTTACTGGGTTTAGGTAGAGAAAAAATTGAAAATTTATTGAAAAACATTCTTAAATTATAAATGGAATCAATTAATATTGTATAACTGTATAATAAATTAACTAGTAGGCAGAAATGTAATTGTTTATTTTGCATTAAAATGTCTGCCTTAAAACAGGTTGTACCTAGTTAGGCAGACTAGACTTGATCCAGAGAAATTCAATACCTAAGTGTGTTGGCTACAACAATTAAGAGACTAGAAGGAATGTGTATTTGACTACACATTTTTATCGATTGTTGCACGGCGTGATCGATAATTCTGAGATTATGATGAGCATTGTTTTGTATGTTCCTGATAATTATCTAAGACAGCGTCAGACTAGATTGTTTCATATTCCGATATACAGGAGCACCCTGCCGTTGGAAGGGCTACCACTATGCTGAACAAAATCGCTCTGGATGTTGATCTGTTTCATGTATCCGAAGGGGTTTTCCGGAGCAGGATTCTCCTGCTACTTTGACATGAATCTCTTCCATGTATTTTTTTCTTTTTGATAATATGTACGGGTTGAATAAACAGGTGTTTTTTAAAACCTGTCACATCCGAAACCACGATGATCAGTATGAGCAAGAAGATATATTGGCACATTAAAATACATTTTTAGAACTAATAATATGTACAAAAATAAATGGTACATGGTTGCTTACTTCTGCAAGGGAGAATTGAGGAGAGGGGAGGAGGGAGTCTGATACACCGTCAACCACATGGCCACGTCCCCCTCGCTTCTCCCCTGCAGAAGTAAGAAACCATTTGTTTTTTTTAGTTTTTTTTTTTTTTAATTTCTGCGTTCTAAATATTTTTTGAATATGCTAATATGTCTTCTTGTCCATACTGATCATCGTGGTTTCGGATGTGACAGGGTTTAAAGAACACCCTGTATGTTTGTAATGTATACGTTATATTTAAAATAAATCATTTGAATTGAATGTAGTAGATAAAGTTCTTGGTATTTTTGTCAATAAACCTTGATTATTATTATTATTACTAATTTAAAATTGTAAAAAAAATAAATAAAAAATATGGTATTTCCTGACGCGAACGGGTCAAAAATCAAGTTTACACATTTGCCATTTAAATTTCCTTTTTAGCAATTAATGAGTCGATTACGTTCGCCAACCCAGAGGCAGGCATTTGGATCTCAGTTCGATTTCAGCCGCCTTCCTTACGTGACCGGTACCAATTAGGAGCCGCGGAGTACTTTTGTACGCGACAGAAGTTCCAAGTAACAGAGTTATTCCGACCGCGAGTCTTAATCAATGTGTACTTGGTGTAAATATTAATGATTTGTGAGTGATTCGATGATCGAAAGTGATTTGAGTACCGTTTAGTGTCATAAAGCAGCGTCTATTTGTAAAACAATTTTGAAAATCATGGTTATTATTGTTATGGATAACTTATATGGCACAATTTTCGTAATATAATACCTCAAGGGCGCTTATTTTGTTTATTATCTTCTTCTTGCGGTACCTCATCAGATCTCTCTGATCACCATTTATTTATTTTACTTTACAGAAACAAACAGTCGACAATGATATAATAACATAAAAAAGATACGGTTTAAAGACAGACCAGCGAAGTTTCTAAATGAAAATAATACATATTTTTTGTGTATTTGTATGAGAGTAAGTGTAGAGGTGTGTTTGTGTGTATTTGTGTGGAAGTAAGTGTTCAAGTGTGTGTAAGTGTGAGCATCATTAAATAGCAAGTGGGATCGTATCGCAGCCAGAAAGTATGAGTCTTAATTTATTTTTAAATAAATTAAGGGACATGTTTTCTTCTTTGCAGTCTCAATCCTAGGAATTGGTTTGCAGCAAAGTCCCGCATCTCGTCCTCCATTGGTCTCTATTTTCTGCAGCCCTCTTCAGCTCGACATATGAGGCGCAGTTAAAATCTTTGCACACTTGCTCCAAATATTCCCGCCGGGGCGCCCTCTATAATTTGTCCCCTCAGCCATTCCCTCTATGATGCCATGCAGGAGACCCTTATGGCGCATAATGTGGCCGATCCATCGGGCTCGCCTCTCTGAAATAGTTTTGATAAGGTGCCTACCTTCTTTGATTCTGTTAAGAACCTCGTCATTAGTGATGTGGTCTCTCCAGCAAATTCCTAATATGAGGGACATGTAAAATATATCAATAGATGAAAAAAAAGCATTATAGTTAGAGCAAGAACGATAGAGGAAAGAGTATTGTGCGTAGTTAGTGCTACAGACTGGCAGATGGAATAAATACTTATTTCTTGTCACGCGGAAGGGGACATTTAGATTAATTTAATTAATTAATAGCGAAAGAATCTGTATCCTGCGCTACTCTTATATTCCAAAGCCAGGACAACTGCTTATTGGAGTACTCGCCATAGTGATTCCTAGGAAAAAATAACCAGAGTGGTTTCCCGTTGCCTTCTCTGGTGGATTTTTCTGTCGGGGTTACCTTCCCTTAGCTAGTTGGTTCTGATTTTGAGGCGCCAGAAACTCGCCTTTTATCCTCTCGTTATCTGCTGCGATCACACCGTTATGAGTGTGATCCCATTGCCCGGGGTTCGCGACGTGGACGCTAACGAGTAGGACTAGTCAGTAGTGTTGCCGGTGGAATGCATCTGGGCGTTCGCAGCATTTTATAGAATCACACCCTCCAGCAAGATGTGACTCACTGCGACCCTACTGACAGTTTGAACCCCATGTATTATATAGATTACAATAATCTTTATCTGAAAGAAATTATTGGTCTCGTATTTTAGTGATCTGGGCGTTTGCCTACCACATAAGAGGTCTCTGGCTCGATTCCTGACAGAGCTGAGATAAAATATTCATTTAAAAATATGTTTTTAAACAAGAATATTGTATAATCCCTGGACTGGTACCTGTGGCCTTAGACTGATCATCTAACCTCCATGTAACAAAAATGATCAAGATACACTGCGATTGGCGTATCAATGCAGTACCCTATGCACTATGAGGTGTAGAAATATAATGATGATGATGAAATAAGAAAGTTCACCTTCTACACTTTTTTCAAATTGTTTTAATACTAAGGGGAAATGAGGTTACTGAGTGCATAATAAATGTGAACAACGAATGTGTTGAAGAGTAGATTTTTTTTTATATCGATTGCATGATCTCATGAGATGGAGCAGTAGAAAAAGATATTGAAAGGAATGTTCATCCAGGGACAGGCCTCCATGTATGCAAGAGCCAGGATCCTTTGTTCAAGGTGAATACAACAGGAACATCTTGTGCCGTCAACTCCTTCTCAATACTAGACCTCCATGTTACTGGAGGTCTGCCTCTACCTCTAGGTTTAGCTAGGATGTTGAACGCTCTTCTTATCTTCATCTCTACGCATGATGTGACCATACCATCTCATTCCGCTTTCTCTTAGCTTATCAGCTATCGGTGCCACTTTGAACGACCCTTTGATATACTTATTGCGGATCCTCTCCATGCGTGTTACACCACCTGCCCAGTGCATTTCAGTTGTATTCAGCTGTTTTTCCTGCTTTTTGGATATTGTTCAGCTTTTTGCACCGTACAATAATGCGGATCTTCCCATTGTTTTGTAAACTTTGCCTTTATATTAAAAGGCATCGTTTTATCGCAGAGTACGGCAGAAAGCGATCTCTAATTTAATCACGCTGTATTGGTACGGTCATGAACATCTTCATCACGAGCACAAGTCTTAACAAATGCCCAAAATTTAAAAAAATGTAAAACGTGAAGTAATTGCCAAAAGTATGTCAATCAAAGCTAGACTGGCAGTGCACAATGGAGCTTTAGTCACAAAAGTTATGTGTGTAAGTGAAACATTGATCTGGCTGAGGAAGGATGAAAGCGGGGTGAATGTGGCCAAAATGCAATCTCTAAGACGAATGTGCAGAGTTACGAATAATAAAATCAGGCGAGAGTGCAAATATGAGGCAGGTGTAATTGATGAGATTAAGATAGGATAACTTAAATAGTTTTGTCATACAGAATGAATGGATGAGGAAAGAATGGCAGAAAATACATAAATGGTAAGAATGAATGGTAACGTCAGACGAGGACGACTAAGAAAGAGGTGGTATGGTCAGATAAATCAAAATCGCAAGTCTGTTCATGTCAAAAGCAGACACAACCGAAGAACATGAAAGATAAGATGTATGAATGTAGAAGGAATGTATGTGTAGACGATATTACCTTTTCGATCTCCGCCTCTGTTGAAAAATTTATCGGTATTGACAAATTACAACAGAGAAAAAGATCATTTTAGAGATGGAAATATGAAAGTCTAGGCATTTATAGGGCCTATGACCTGTCATTGGCTGATTTAAGTGGCCACTTTACATTATCATTCCATGTTCGCAACCGAGTTGGAGCATATGGTATCCGCAAAGAGCTTCCATGCATCTCTGTCAGTTGCCAATGTCGGGTTCTCGTTCCAAAGTTCTGACATAAACTGCCGGCGAACTGTCAGCAGTGTACGTCCAGGACGTCAAGAACCTGATGCCTTGTAAAGTAGGCAAGCGTGGTCAAGGATCTCAGGAGGCATCCGCAGTATATGGCCTAGCCAACCTTATCGCCTCCGCTTGATGACAGTTGTCACAGGAGTCTTTTATTACCTCATTCCTCTCAAAGTCAAACCACCGCACACCCAAGACTCTTCCTCGACACCCATTCTCAAAATTCAGAATTTCGGTATTTGGGCGCTAATGAGGTGCTACGATTTGCATCCGTAGAGGAGAATAGGTGTTATGCAGGCGTTATATACGCGGCATTTGATTTTCACTGAGTAAATATCCGATCTACAGACAGCCTTCATACTGTTGAATGTGTTTGTTATTTTAAGCGGACAAATGCAACCTCTCATGGCTTTTGCTAGAGCATATAGGACATGCTCGACGGATGCACTTCCGGTTCTAACGGGCTTGTTTCGTTTGGATCTGGAAGTTCAGCGACGATCTGCAAATTTCCACCTGAAAGAAGGCGTACCTCTGTTATTGGTGACCTCCGTCTACTCCAACTGAAGGAATGTCTCAATCGAATAAAAAAAAGGCGTTAAATGCTCTTCTTGATGCTTTGCAATCGCGATGGGAATCTTCCCCTTCAGATTTTCGGTATTTGGGCGCTAATGAGGTCCAACAATTCGCATCCGTAGAGGAGAATAGGTGTTATGCAGGCGTTATATACGCGGGATTTGGTTTTCACTGAGTAAATATCCGATCTTCAGACAGCCTTCATACTGTTGAATATGGAGCCTGCTACTCTTAACCGCACTCCCAGTTATTTTTGAAAGCTGCCATTTTCTGTAACATATTCTCCCAGGTATTTGAAACTCTCGACCCTTTGATGATTTGATTTGATTTGACAGAGTCAGGGGTTTTGAGCATCAAGGCACGAAGTATTACACAGTACATGGGTTTTAGCTATATCGATTTGTAAACCCAGGCATGTTTTACACACTGTGTAATATGTATTCGTTTTGCCTATGTTTAAATATCTGTATTTCTTCAATCATTAGTCAATGATTATATCGTGTTGGTTAGATTTTATCTGCCTGCCCGTCGGAAATAGCTAATTAGAATGCGCAGGAGTATCAAGGATCATCCTTGATCGTGGCGATCGAAGATCTGATTAATTTATCACAGAAACGAACTTGAAATCGTCTTTTTATCTCAAATTCACGAATTTTTTCACGATGTCACGTCCTGTTACAAGGTGTACTCAGAAATAAAGGACATTTGCATTTTTATATTGTTCCGAACAGGTGACAGAATGACGTATTAGTCTCTTAATTTAAATTGCTTAAATACATTAGGTGTGTCTGATTTAGGATGTTCATTTGAAATGAGAATGTTGGTGAAGTAAGGCGAATGGATGGCATTAAAATAAAAGATTCCCTTCAATAGAATGTAGAATTTTGTTTACTAATTTTGAGGCTTAATTGCTGTAACAAAAATTGCAGTATAATTAACGAGAGATGAAGACAATACTGAATTAATTTTAGCATTATTCAATGAACGCGAATTGAATTTACGTTTACGATAAATAGCGTTAGCGGTGTCGTGTCTATCGACCGGTACTAACGTTGAACGGAGA
This sequence comes from Micrasema longulum, assembly GCF_059751315.1. NCBI lineage: Eukaryota > Metazoa > Arthropoda > Insecta > Trichoptera > Brachycentridae > Micrasema > Micrasema longulum. The sequence goes on from NW_028278781.1 coordinate 76,919, forward strand.
GTCTGATTTACGTTTCCGTCTCGCCGCAGTTGGTGCCGTGTTAGGTTGGTTTGTTAGTGGGCCTGGCACTTGGCGTTGCCAGTGCCCATATTGGGTACGTTCGAGTAGGGATGCTCAAGTTCAATGAGAAACTACGAGAAATTGGATATGAAAAATGTTTTCTAACACGCGGTAACAATTGGAGCATTTTGTACGACGAAGTTCCCCAAAATACATAAAAAAATTAATAAAAATGAACTCTTTGAAAGTCACAGATTCATGAAAACACGTGTTTACAATAACCAATCAGTTATGGTGTTATTACGCCAACCGGAAACAATTTTCCGTTTTCTACCCATGTTTTTCGACCTTTATCGAGTACAAATAATTTGATTTAGAATAGGGAATATCACGTTTTTTTTTCAATTTATGGAAATAAGGGTGTATAAAATACTGTCGGGTAAAATAAATCATTTCTGCTACTTATTGTTTGCCATAGCATAAACAATATTTTAAAATTTGTAATTTTGAATTTCCGCAAAAACGGTCATTGCATTGGCCATGCCCCTAATACGTCACGATTCATGTTAATTTTCAACTTTGTCCCCAACCATTAAAATTTTTATGGAACGTCGTTACGAATCTTAACGTCACAACTATCAATGCCAAACATGTCGCGTTTTTCGAGAGACATATTTTTTTATATTTGATTTTGAAAATACAATGAATTATTTTAAATCCATTTCATATATATTTTATTGGTTTCGTAGTACGTGATATTTCCCTTTTATTAAGGCCAAACATTTTGCGTTTTTGTCAACGTATTTTTCAACAATTTTATTTTAAAAGTTATGTATGAAAACATTTCTTCGCAATATCCATATTAATTTTTAAAATACAATTAATTTTTCTAAATCCATTTCACATAATATTATAATCGATATTCGTGGCTTGTGATATGGCGCTATTATATATATATATATATATATAGTTGGATAATTTATGTAGAGCTAATTTTTGTGAAAATCACCTCAAGGGCGCTGTACAATTAATAAATATCCCAGTACGTCTTGCAGCTACAGAGCGCATGGACGGTTGGGATTCTAGTTCCTCGTTTTCAATTAAGATCAATAAAAAATTATAATAGATAGGAGCTAGATTACAGGACGTCTTGCAGCTACAGAGCGCATAGACAGTTAGAAATTTAGCCCCCATTTACACATTTTAAAAATTGACAAATAAATTTAGTGTATTAATGATACTAAAAAAAATAAAAATAATATGAATAATAAAAAGGAATAAGATTACAACGCGTCTTGCAGCTACTAAGCGCATAGACGATTGGAATTCTAGACCCCATTTATAAAATTTAGGTATTTTTAAGTTGGTATATGAAAGCCAGATAACCAATCATTGTGCAGCTACAAAGCGCATGGACGAGTGGAATTCTAGCAAAGTTAGAATGATATCAATAAATTTATAAAAAATAGAGCATAGTAGTAAGTTTGTCAAGTGTTCATGCCAAGAACTAAGCAATAAAAACTAAATAAATAAAGCACTGTATCAACTCCATGGTTAACAAAGGGAGATAGATGTCCGAAGAGAATCTTTTGTAGACAGTAGGTAGATATCGTCACCATGTGGTCCACTAGGCTGCTGGAGAATTTCTGGAAACGCACGTGTGTAGACTGGGGGATTATGCTATTGGATGACATGTTCTATTCTTAAGTCAGATTGTTTTTATAATTTATTTTTAAGATGACCAGTCTTGAAATTTTAGTTGATCGGATCTTTTTATTAATTTTAATTAATTAATTTAATTCAATTACAGCAACATTTCAATTTTTTAAAAGTGTTTTGGGCTTGCTTTAAAACCAGCTAATAATGTGTAAAACGAATATATCTGTGTTACTAGTGATAATTTTAGAAATGTGTTCTGTGGTTAAGTGTAACAAACTCGTAGATAGATATAAGTATTCGCTAAGGAAAGAACATGGCGTGGAAACTTCTGGAAGTCGATTGACTTCTACAAAAGAAGGTAGCGAAATATTATTTATTATAAATTGTAAATTATAAATGTACCACATTGTGAAAAAAAGGAACATGACGATAAAAAGAATGAAATATGAGAGTGTGTAAACCATTTATGATAGGTTGAAACAGTTTTTAGATCACCTAGTATATCTCAGCCCAAAATAGATCTATTTTAAAGAAATAAATCAAATTACTTTGACAATGTTCGAGTATGTCCAAATCCTTGCAGACTGGCTGGATTTCCTCCCTGGGGAGTTATTCATATTCAAATTTATTTCAACAGAGAGGGAAAACATTTTTGAGAAGGGAATATTCTAGAAAGAATAATGGTTTTGTAATGCATCCGTCTGTACACGCTTAAATAAAAAATAAAAAAATAAAATTTCAGGGGAAAAAAAAAAAAGAAAATTTTACCATTGATTAAGTATCTACTTAATTATTTATTCAACCTTTTTTTGTTTACGTTTTAGTCCATTTTTTATTACATAATATATGAACGTATTACAACAGAGATGAAGAACATTTAAGAGAAGGTAATATAGAAGTCTAGGCATCTACAGGGCTAATGACCTGTCAATGGCTGGTTTAAGTGGCCACTTTACACACTGTGTAACATTCACCATTCTGCCCATATTCGAACATCTTTATTCCCTCAATTCTTTCGTCTGTTGATGTTTGTGAAGTTAAAAAGCTGAAACCTTTATTTATGCGGGTGAAATTCTTCTAATTGAATTATTTCACCTACATACTAGGCAACGCCTGAAAATGTTATTTTTTCAATTTATATACTTCTACATGGACCAGGTGGATTTATCAACAATATTTTTATTTTGTCCAAATTTTTGTTGACAAGGACTGGATTCAACTCCCTGAGGAGCTGTTTATATTAACATATTACAAGAGATGAAGAACATTAAAGAGAAGGTAATATAGAAGTCTAGTCATCTACAGGGCTTATGACCTGTCAATGGCTGGTTTAAGTGGCCACTTTACACACTGCGTAACACCTGGATTCACCTCTGTTGTAATATGTTAATATAAACAGCTCACCAGGGAGTTGAATCCAGTCCTTGTCCACAAAAATTTGGACAAACTCAAAATATTGTTGTACATAATATATAATTTATTTATAAAACTAAAAAAATCCCACATAGCCATGGCATGTGTGTGGGTATATTTAAAATCGGGTTGTGGTCCTGTGGCTAGTGTCTCGGACTCACAGACCAAAGGTCCGTGGTTCGAATCCCACTCTACCCCAACTCGATTTCCATTTTCTAATAGTGAGTTATTTACAACTCGTTGAAAATGGCCCTCAAAATTAAATATTTGGGTAAATCATAAGAACGCAAATATTTATTTAAAAAAAAAAATCGATTATATTTTTTTTTTAATGTTATAGCTGTTACTTTTCAAAAGAGATACTAGCTCTTGTGCTTGGAGAGTGACTTACACTGTTATATTTATTAAGAAATTTAAAGTTGTATTATTTTGAACATACATGAAAAATTAAAATTATACCAAAAAAAAATAGATAATATTAATACAGTAATACTAATTAAAATACACAGCTGTTTTTACTCGGGTTCAAAAAAAATATTTAAATTTACTTGGAATTTATTTACTGATTTATAAGTTTTAATAGTTTTTTAAACGTTTATTGGATTATTTTATATTATTTTATTATTATTTAAAGCATTAACTTTGTGGTCAAACATTTTAGTAAATGTTATTAAATATTTGTATATAATTACTTACCGACCTTTCTATGTCTACCGGTTTCGAGACGTACCCGTCTCTTCATCAGGACACCAATTAAACCAACGTGCAAACCAACATGCAAAACCCTCTATACACCTTCACCATAGTTGTTGCACATAAATATAAAACCAACAAGACATGCATTTTAATAAGCACATGCAATGATTAAATCTTGAAAATAATCTCTGTTGTTTTAGAAATAAATGAAAAAAATAGAGGGGATGGAGGGAGGGGGTAAGTTTAATAGGTTTAAAAGGGTGACCATTGCAGTGGAACATTGTATAAAGGACTTTTTTGTTTTTTTTAAACATTATTTTTTAAAGCTTTCCTATTAGTTTATTAAAATTGGGCCTCCTGGCCTGTTGTGGTGCAAAAAAAAATGCATGGCGTGTTGGTTTTATATTTTAGTGCAACAACTGTGGTGAAGGTGTATATTAGGTTTAATTGGTGTCCTGACGAAGAGACGGGTACGTCTCGAAACCGGTAGACATAAAAAAGTCGGTAAGTGGTTATATTCGAATATTAAATAATATTTATTATTTTATATTATTTTTACTGTGCAACTAATTTTGTCCATTTTAACGAAAATTCAACAGTCATTAAACTATTTTCGTGCAATTGGCCTTTAGACATATAAAAAATATTATTAATAACAATATAATAATAAAATGGTGGGAGGAGGAATGTGCTGTATAAATTTCTAAATAGCTCTTATAATATAAATCAAAACTAATCAAAGCTTGTATAATAATTAACAGCATATTAAAACTAACAATTCTAACCATTGATTTTATTAATTGTATGTCGATTTGCGATGTGGTTTGGTATTAATAAAGCGAATATAATATTTAATTAACCATTAATTTTCACCACCTATAATGAATTTTGTTTTATTTTGCCAAAATGCACACTGGGGGTTATTTATTTTTTGGTTAGTTGTCTATAATTAATGTACACTATAAAATCTTAGGTTCATTGAACGATTCAACCAGAAGAAATATTACAATGATGCTGGGTCTAAAATATTCCGTCAATAAAAAGTTGTACCGGTAGAATTATTCAAAAGGAGAGATATCAAATGCCTCCTGTATATACGAGTATCACTCAAAACACTGCCAGTTCAAGAACTATGTGGCTCTGCGTTAGTTGAGAACAGTATAATTATTGTAATCTTTTAAAAGTAAACAAAAAATCAAATAATTATAACACCTGATTCATGATAACGACATATAGTTGAAATTTAATTAACCAACAAGGCACAAAACCAGTACCTTGGATCTATATTTTTTTGATTTGTGTCATAAACACATGCATATTATTTACTCACTAATGATTGAGAGAACACAGAAGAAATTTTTTCGTTTTCTCTACATGAGAGAGTTTGGATACTACCCATTGCAGTACTTATCATTGTCCAACAATGTTTGGGTATGTCTAAATGCTAGCAGGCTGGCTGGATTTCCTCCCTAGGGATTTGTTCATATTTAAATTTGTTGCAACAGAGAGGAAAAACATTTTTGAAAAGGGAATATGGGAGTCTAGGCATTTACAGGGCTTATGACCTGTCATCGGCTGGTTTAAGTGTCCACTTTACACACTGTGTAACATTCACCATTCTGCCCATTTTTAATCATCCACATTTCCCCAACTCTTCCATCTGTTGACTTATGTGAAGTAAAGGAGCTGAAACATTTATGACGTGAGTGAGATTCATCCGGCTGAACCAAATCACCTACTAGGCAACGCCTGAAAACAATTGTTTATTTTAGATATGCTTGGTATGCATTGCCTCGCTTATGATAGTCTTTAAACTTCTATAGCTCAATCACAAATAATTATCGACGTGCTTAAAAACATGCTTTGCTCTTAAGCGATTACAATGAACAATAATGAACATGCTTAAGTTAAGTTTGAATTATGATTTAAATTGAGGTCATTGTTTATGCCTATTTCGGAAAAAAAACTTTAAAGCTCTTTTTCTGCAGATTTGTGTCTTAGTCTGTTGGACAAAAACGAACTGAAGCGACGATTTGTGCTCCGTAACAATACTCAAATCGATGATGGAACACCTTATACACGAACAACGCTGGCACATTGCGAGAATTAACTTTAAAAATCAGTGTTCGTTCGCCAAATTTACAGCGCTCGTTGTGAAACCATGACTTTACTAAGCGACAAGTTTGGCGACAGCATTATTCCCAGAAATGATTCTATTTATTGGCTTACGTGATCCTGTTAGTTGACACCATTGGATTATTTCCTATCAAAGTCACTGGTCTACGGAAATAAACCGCCAAGGAGACTTATGTCCTCAGATAATTTATGGACACCGCTGTCCTAGAAAACCCTAGCTAAAGTGATCCCTTAAGAATGTTGCTTATTTTAAGATATAAAGCATCACATTTACACTATATATAATGTGTAGGTGTTTCATCATCTGAACTGTAGAACCTATCTGGAAGTTTCAGAAAGGCTAATTTTATCCGCAGAGCCTGGTTAGGGGTCTTGTAATAACCGTCACTCGGTTTTAGCTAACTTTTACTAGGTTGAAATATAACAAAAATACATTTAGCAATGACAAAACACAAATAAAAAATCAAAAATATTATTTGTTAAACTTGATTACGCCATGTTTTTTTTGGTTTCATTTGTTTTCAGCACGTAACAGCATTATTTCTAATATTTTTTGTTTGTTTTATAATCAGGATGCGGAATATCAGTCGCCAAGCAAGCTGCCCAGAGGCGAATAGTTGGCGGAGACGATGCCGGGTTCGGATCCTTCCCATGGCAAGCATATATTAGAATAGGATCGTCCAGGTTAGTCATCTTACTATTTATTTTATGACTTGTACGAAGAGCGTCAGTAGAGTTAAATGATCTTCTAAAATGATGACAAAAAATTTAATTGATAATTATTCATTTATAAAATATCACAAATAAAATGGATTTTTGTAACTGGATTATTACACAAATGAATTGGCACAGTCTGTGACAATATCCGACATGTCCTGTCGTCCTTCCATACAAGTAGATAAACTTGCAGTGAAAGGGGCAATGAAACCAGTAGAGTTAAATTGATTTCAATCGCGGTAAATGTAATTGAAATGTGAAAAGTTTGGGCCGAAAATAATTTTTAATATGAGCGAAACCGATAGAAAGTCCTTCGGTCTTTAAAACGGTTTTCGGGTGTGTGGAGAGAGTACTCTTAATATTGATTTATTTTATACTGTTTTTGGCGACTTTTATGAGAAACGTCGGTTAAACTAAGGGACCCTTAAAAAATATACTTAAAAATTATATTACAACAAAGATAGAGAACATTTATATAAATGTAAGGACTTTGAAAGTTTACGCATTTACAAAGCTATTGGTTAGTGAAAGCCTAATTTATTTGTTTTTAATCTTCAAGTACAAAAAATAAGTACAGCCAATCCAAAAACTGACGAAAAAATATGATTGGTCAAAAATTTTTTGCTGAAAAAAAATACGTACCCAAAAAAACCTGATGAATTAAAATGTTTAGCTGTTCTTTTTAATAGGGAGATAAAGTTTGCAAATATTCATCATTATCATTCCTGTTGCAAGCTTAATGGTGCATAGGGCATTAAATTGGTGCACCAACCGCAGCGCATCTTGATCATTTTCGTCGCATGAAGGTAAGGTGATCTGTATTACGCTTCAGATACCAGTCCAGGGACTATGAAATATTCTAGTGTGAAAACAAACATCGAATTGAATATTTCATGTCGACCATGTCAAGAATTGAACCCGAGACCTCTTGCGTGGTAGGCAAAGACGCTGACCAGGAAACCAGGAAAGAGAATAATATAAATAAAAAAATAACGTAAAGAGATTACAGTTCTAAGGATGTAAAGAAATGTTTTCGACGTTTCTTGAAAATGACCAGAGAAGGTAATTTTTTTACGTAAAGAAGTTGATCAGAGTGATTTCTGAAAAATAACGTGTAACATTCACGTTTCTGATACAAAAATTTATATTTAAAAACACTATACATCTTTATTTAAAGGTACAATAAAAAATTACACTAAATTTAAATATTGTATTTTTTATATGCCCTCAAAAATACAGCGGGACAGCCTTACACATTTTTGTGTCAGCCTATCCTGCTGGCAAATCACTGAGGTATTATTTAAATTTCTACTCCTACAATTTCAGGTGCAACTCTCTAATGTCACTATTCGAGCTTATTGGATGGCGGCAGTGTTGGATAGAGAGGTAAAAGAACAGTAGAACAAGGCTCCACAAATCTAGTAGAATTTTCCTACTTCCAGTACCATCTTTCTATATCTTGATATGAAATATCTGTATAATTTTGAGCTTCGGGCAGGAAAAAAACTTCTAGAATGAACTGTCTTTTTTAAAATCTTTACAACACCGATTTATTCTTTTTTAAATATCTGTATTTCTTACAATTTATTAAACTGTTTATGTGTATTTAATCCCTATTTTACATAACTTAAAGTTAGGACTTATCTAAATCTTTCAACCACCAAGCAAATGATTTATTTATTATTTATTTGTTTATAAACGGACATTGTCCATGTAAACAATTTATAGGGTTTAAATATTACAATAAAAAAAAAGTTTAAAACATAAAAAAAAACCTTGACAAACTTAAGGGACATCAAGACAATTCTCAATCTACGAGTCGGGATATTGAATTTTACTTGTCCCAGTAATGATGGAACATCGATTATCTCATTTAGTATGCTGAACATATATATGGAATCAATATTAGTTCTACGTTTTTGTAAACTAAAAATATTTAACATTGACTCTATATCAGCATAAGAATAATTACCTCTCTCTAGTCCAAGCATCCACGCTACTTTTCGAAGCAAGCGATGTTGGACTGATTCAATGTGACTTATGCGATTGACATAGAATGGAGACCAGACCACGGAGGCATATTCTAGAAGAGGGCGAACAGTTGAGCAATAAAGCGTTTTGATTTATATGAATGATTGCTGTTTGTCGATACTGTTTTTATCTAATGAAAGGGTAATCTAAAAAAATTCCACAGAATAAGGCAGTTAGGATGATACTCAAAACCGGTTACTGGCCTTCACTTCGTAAAACGACTAATCAATTAAGATTTTCAAATTTTCATTTTTTAAATAATTAAACACAGTTTCATTCATATATAACAGATGACAGAAAAAATTACAGAACTGGATTTTGGTCCCGTGGGTAGTGTCGCGAACTCACGGATCAGAGGTCCGAGGTTCGCACCACTTGAGTTCCATTCTTATTTATTTGATGTATTCATTTTTTCCCGTTAGAAACAATGATTAATAATAAAAATAATGTGACTTCACTGGAGTTACCCGTGCCGAGGACACTTAACAATATGCTTTTTTTATGTAAGAATATACAAAGATACAAACAAAATCAAAAACTGAAGATAATAAAAATACAAATTATTATAATGTTCTGACAGTTTTAAACATTACATATATTTAATTTATGTGTACTGATATGTATGTTAATATTTAATATATGTTTACCTATATTATTTACATTATAAATCGCACATAAAATTATGAGTGGAACTCTTTTAAAATGTCCTCCAAAATAAAAATATTGGGCTAAATCATATGTACACAATTATTATTATTTTTTAAATAAAATAAGCTAAAAAAATTCACTGCACAAGCTTTTAAACTAAACAATTCATTTCATCGAACCAAAATATCATTACAAATTTCACTTAAAATAAAACGTGTTAATTTTTACGGTTGTATAAAACTTATAAGTCATTTTTTAAATGAGAAATACAGAAAATTATTTTTGCGATCTAATGCTAATTATTTACTTTATTTTTTTAACAGTGCGATTCTGAAAGGGCGGCATTTTGAAATGGTTGATTTCCATACTTTTTATCAGACTATGGCCTTTATTTATTTATTTCATTTATTATTTTGCTACAAATATATTATTTTACTAACTTGTTCGAGTAGGAAATACGGCTGAGGAAAAAATCTCGTTAGACTCACGTAATCTTACGTTATTTTATTATAATTTGGGCTTTCTGTCTCGACACAAATTTTAGTCTCACTGAGAAACTTTGCTTAGACCTAGACTTTTCGAGACTTCGAAACTTTTTAATACTAACGATAATTCGTACAAAAAAAGAGTAAATGTAGTCAAGAAATTAAATCATAGCATCCTGTTATGTGAAATGTCACCATGGTTGTTCAAAAAATAAACATTGATAACTACAGTTATCAATACATGAAACAACTGAAAGATTTAAAAATAGGAGCGAAAATGAGTGGTACAAATGTTTTTTTTCTTTTAAAGAAACCTTTGCGTTCGTATGATTTACCCAGATATTTTATTTTAGGGCCATTTTCAACGAGTTGTAAATAACTCACTATTAGAAAATGGAAATAAAGTTGGAGTAGAGTGGGATTCGAACCACAGACCATTGGTCCGTGAGTCCGAGACACTAGCCACAGGACCACAGCCCGATTCAAGCATGGTTAACTGTCTTCTGTATGATGATGATGGCGTGCTTCATGCTAGCAGCAAATAAGACCCGCTATTCAAGATGTGTGCAAGAAAAGCGATTTCCTTATTTATTTATTTATATACGGCATTTCTGCCATTTACATATATGTGGTATAAAGAGTGCTTAAAAATATAATTTTAAAAAAAAATCGAGTATGAAATATTAATATACTCGTACTGTACACATTATTAATTACTTGAAATACATATATATATTTTAAAGAAATTATACAATAACAAAATACTTAAATCAATCAAATTATAACTATTCCAACCCAGTCTTCTGAAGTTGATTTGCTCTTTTTGATAAAAATATGTTGGTCACTTTATTTTTTAAGTTAGGCAGAGATAAACTAAATATATCAAAATGTGATGCATATTCATTCCCGGTATTCTGTAATCTAACAATAGGTGAGTTATATTGAGCTACCGTTCGAGAATGAATGTCGATAAATCTAAAGTGATGGTTTTTGAAAGGGATGAAAATATAACTTAATGTGAGATCAGTGTGAACGGAGATATTCTGAATCAGATAGAAGAATTAAGTACCTAGGAAGTATGTTTACTAGGGATGGAAAGGAGGGTGAGTGCCGGGAACAGGGTAAACGATGCACTGAAATCTACTTTGGCAAACAAATGTTTATCGCAGGAGGCTAAACTGGCAGTTCTCAATGGAGTTCTAGTGCCAACTCTAATGTATAGGAGCGAAGTTGCGAATGTTGATGGATGCAGAAAACGAGGAAGACCGAGAAAGAGATGGCACGATCACTCCATCAAATACTTAAAGATGGACATGCCAAGAGTAGGAATAATCGGCGCGCGTGCATGAAAAGATGTATGAATGTAGAGGAAGCGAGGTCTGTTTGCAAAGACAGAGTTTCAGATCAATTTCGATCTAGCTTTTCGAGAGCATATGTATTGAAAATATCCCGAATGGAAGGCCGCGCGCAGATCTCGGTACAAAAATGTTTTTGGAAACGTTATGACGTATTCTATTTTTTATGAATTTGACCAAAGATTTCACCTAATTTGTGTATTGCATGACACGATATTCATTAGGTCAAATCTTGCACGCGATCTTGTATCATTTTCATACGAAAATTAGACTCGGACAATGCTTACGAATTTTGAAAATACATACACTCTTTAAATCAGTGTTCGATATCGAAAATGTCTCGAGATTCTCGACATTTCGAAAGTCCTGGATTTCAAACGGAAGCCCTTATTATTATGTATTTGTATTATTTATTTATTATCATATTATATACATAAATTATACTTTTATACAAAGTTGCATTGACTATCTAACTTAGGTTATTTACCCTGTTCTAAGCCAGTAAAAAAAAACATATAAAAAACAGTAATCAATACATAGAAAAAATAAATAGAAAATGTAGTAAAAAACAAAGTAAAATATGCTGTAAACAACTAAGTAAAAAACGTATTTAAAAACTCAGTAAAATACACAGTAAAAACAAAATACACAGTAAGAAACAAAGTAAAAGATTTATTTAAAAACCTAGTATTTACGCAGTAAAAAACAAAAATATAAAGAAATGAGGATCTTCAAAAATAAGGACATGTGTTGTTCATCAACAATATTTAATACTTTCCTATGCATTCAGGAATCTTAAAAAAACTGCTTCAATGTCACGTTTATTTTCAATTTGTTTTCTAATAATTCTTCTTCTTCTTCTTTTCCACAACTGCTCCTAAGTGGAGCATGTGTACATCACTAGTTGCCTCCAGGAGACCCTATCGCCAGCCAGCACTCTCGCTTCTTCCCATGTCAATCCAGCGCCCCTTAATTCCACCGAATAAAGTGTTAAGATCGTCATTGACGGCCTTCCAGGACGGCGTGAGCCCGCAGGTTTAAAGAAGATGCAACTTGGGTTTAGGTTCTCCTGAGGCATGCGCAGCACGTGTCCAAGCCAGGTCCACCGCCGCATCCTCGAGACGCTCGTTATAGGAGGCTACTGCGTCCGTTCTCGGACTTCAATGTTAGTTATAAAATCGAACCATTTTATACCTAATATTCTTCTCAAGCACTTACTCTCAAAACTCAGAAGTTTGGTGTTTTGAGCTTTGGTAAGGTGCCAAGATTCGCACCCATATAAGAGTACTGGAATTATATAAGAGTTTAATAATCAGAATTTTCTTTCAACTGAGTATAGACTAGAATTCTAGACAACACGCATCATGATAAAAGTTGTTCCAGCAATTCCTAGGCAGATTGCGAGCCCTTTGTGCATGCTTTCATCCTCAGTTATGTGAACTCCCAAGTATTTAAAGCTGTCAACTTTCTCAATCCTTTGTCCATAATTGTAAAGTGGCTGATTGATCTAATAATTACTTGTAAATATATTTCATACCAAAAAAAACATCTGTCTTATATTTTTGTAAAATATTTGTTTATTTTTCCTTCACATGCTGAAACCTTTCAACCAGCTGAAAGCTTTCTATATCTGTTATCTAAGCCCTTTTGTTATCTAATAATTTATATTACATATTATTAGTAAGAAAAAAGAATAGCACTCTTAAATCACATGATTTTTTTTTGTTGTATTTATTAAATGTTTTACTATTTTATTTTATTTATTTTCTTGTAGAGCTTAAGTGGTAGTAACTACTTAGTAGAAGTATCTCTTCTATCCAACACGCTTCGCCTTCGGTCGCACATTAATTATGTAAATAAATTATTTAAAAAAACATTTTTTTAGTGACAACTTTTTTTTTTAAATAAGGTGAAAATGGTAAGTTTATAAAACAAATTATTTAATGCTACATTTTTTAATAAATATTAAAAAATATTTGTAGATAACCACGTACCGACTTTTCCGTGTTTACCGGTTGCATTAGAACACGATTTATAGTGACGACCCGAAGATTCTGTTTCGGCCTTATAGTCCTTAAAATTTAGCTTGATTAAAATGACAGCTGTCAAACTCATGTCAATAGTGATGGGAAATTACTGATCACTGATCAAATCGATTTTATCAGTTTTTTCATGCAAACACGAAACTCTGTTTCCGAAAATTGATATAAAAACGCAAAAATCTATTATAGTGTGTTGAATACAATTATTCACAAAAAAAAGACATTTATACCTTTTTCGTGAACATTATCAAACGAATTATTTTTTATTCGATAAAATTACATTTATCAATTTGTCCCATCTCTAATGTTTTTTGCAAAATGATGTAACCTTGTAAGAACGTCCTTAATAATTAGGTTTATTTTAACAATATTTTGAGTTTGTCCAAATTTTTGTAGACAAGGACTGGATTCAACTCCCTGGGGAGCTGTTTATGTTAACATTTTACAACAGAGATGAAGAACATTTAAGAGAAGGTAATATAGAAGTCTAGGCATCTACAGGGATTATAAATTACCTGGTCCATGAAGAAGTATAGAAATTGAAAAAATAATATTTTCAGGCGTTGCCTAGTATGTAGGTGAAATAATTCAATTAGATGAGTCTCACCCGCATAAATAAAGGTTTTAGCTCTTTAACTTCACGAACATCAACAGATAAAAGAATTTAAGGAATATAGATGTTCAAAAAATAAACAAGTTCAAACATACCCAAAATGGTGAATGTTACACAGTGTGTAAAGTGGCCACTTAAACCAGCCAATGACAGGTCATAAGCCCTGTAAATGCATAGACTTCCATATTCCCTTATTTAAGGTATTCTACATCCCTGTCCCGAGGGGGTAAAATCCAGTCTTTTGTCTACGAACATTTGGACAAACTCAAATATTGTAATGAAACCAACTGGTCCATGAAGAAGTTTAAAAATTGGAAATTCGTTTTCAGGCGTTGCCTAGTATGTGAAAAAATTCAGTCAGATGAATCTCTTCGCAACAATAAAGGTTTCAGCTCTTTAACTTCACTAAAATCATCAAATGGAAGAATTGAAGAAATATGGATGTTCAAACATAGGAAAAATGGTGAATTTTACACAGTGTGTAAAGTGGCCACTTAAACCAGCCATTGACAGGTCATAAGCCCTGTAAATGCCTAGACTTCCATATTCCCTTCTCAAAAATGTTTTCCCTCTCTGTTGAAATGAAGTTCTTCATCTCTGTTGTAATATGTTAAATTACCGTAAATTTACCGCACCGCCCCACATCTCCAAATTAACCCCTTTTCACACTAGGTGCGGCGGCTCGCTGGTGTCGCGGCGTCACGTGGTCACGGCCGGCCACTGCGTGGCGCGCGCCACGCCGCGTCAGGTGCACGTCACGCTGGGCGATTACGTCATCAATTCGGCGGTGGAGCCCCTCCCAGCGTACACCTTTGGGGTTGGCAGGATAAACGTGCATCCCTACTTCAAGTTCACACCCCAGGCGGACAGATTCGACGTGGCAGTCCTGACGCTGGATAGAAACGTACACTATATGCCGCATATTGGTAAGAATATTGGTTTCATTTACGTATTCGACGGCTCATTCTTTTGTCAAATTTAAACACAATTTAAGTATAAAAAAAAATACTTTACAAATTAAAACATGTGTAAGTAAACAAAATGAAACCAAAAAAATTGAGGCAAAATTAACAGTTCACAACAGAGTCCTGGTCCCGACCCTGATGTATGGGAGCTCTTTCACAACACGGACTATCTCTTCGTTCTAGTAACGAGAGAACCCTTTTAATACCCTGTCATCGCTCTAATTTCCTTGCCTCCTCTTTCACAGTAGTAGCCGCTCGATTGTGGAATAATCTACCCACTAATGTTAGAGACGCCCTTTCTTTATTTACATTCAAGTCAAGATTGAAATGTCACCATCTAAATATTTAAATTGTTCCTTTATCCTTCTTCTTTCCTTCCCATCCCCTCTCCTCTCTTCATAGTAGAGTGTTATTTTTTTTTTATGTATATATTTATTTTTGTTGATTTTTGCTTTTAATTTTTGTATAAAATTGTAAGATTCACTATGTCCATGTATTTATAATTTTCTCAAACTGAACGGTTTGGGTAGGTAGAAAGAAATTGCCTTAAGGCAATATACCCGCTCGTATATGTATATATATTGTATATGTATATGAAGTGTCAAATAAATAAATAAATAACTATTTTCTTAGAAAAACAGGGATGAAAGTAGGCTGAACGCTGTCTAAATGCGATCTCTCGGGTGAATGTGTGGTAAAACTATGTACGATAGATGCGCAAATGTTGAGATCATTATGTAAAGCTGAGACAAGCATTATCGACAAAATCAAGAAAGAAGCTCTGCGCCGGTTTGGACGTGTAGAGCGAATGAACAGCGAAAGAACGGCTAGGAATATTTACAATGCGAATGTTGATGGATGTAGGAATGAGGAAGACCGAGAAAGACATGGCATGACCAAATCCAACAAACGTTTGAAAATGGACATGTCAAAAGTCGGTATAATTGGCGCGCGTGCATGAGAAGATGTATGAATGTAGAGGAAGCGAGATATGTGTGCAAATATAGAGTGATGTGGCGTTATTTCCTCTCTGCCTTCCCTTACGGGGAAACGGCGTGATAGTTTATTGTTATTGTTGTTGTTGAAACAAAAAAATTCAGGAGGAATCACAGAAAAAAATTATAAAAACTCAAACACATAACTTTAGCATGCAAGACATATTAAAAGCAGACAAAAAATAAAATGTTTTGGAGTGACAGAGGCTATGTTAGTAGCGTCGTGTTGTAGCGTAAAAGGAATTTATTGTAGAGCAGAAAATTTTCTTCCGAAAGACGTATAACGAATAACGAGCGTGTTGAAGATGTGACGGTGGACCTGCGCACGTCTCAGGAGAACTTAAAACCAAGTTGCCTCTTCTTTAAACCTGCGGGATCACGCCGTCCTAGACGGCCGTCGACGACAATCTTTCACCGTTATTCAGCAACTCAGGGGCGCTGTATTGACGTGGAAGGAGACAAGAGTACTGTCTGGCGATGCGGTCTCCTGGAGGCATCTGCTGATGTCCACATGCTCCATTTAGAAGCGGATGTAGAAAAGAAGAAGATCGCTATAACTTGATTATTGATAGTTGTTAACTCGAGGTACCTCTCGTCTAGGTTACGAAATCGTGTGGATATGATTTTTACTTATAGAAGCTCTAATCGAGATTTATTGTATTTTGTTGATAGGATACCAACCTAATTTGACATTAAATCTTAGATTGACGTGGGAGGAGGCGAAAGTGCTGGGTGGCGATAGGGTCTCCTTGGCCCCGATTACAATGGGAGGTTAAAATTTATCTTCAATTTTATCTTCTTTTTCTTCTTGTGCCTTTGCCTTGCCGGTGCCTTTTGACGTTGGCGATCACTACAGCGAAAGCATATGTATCTGTCCTGCGCTAATTTTACATTTTGCAGCCAGGACGACTCCTTATTGATGTGCTCACCGTAGTGACTCCTGGAAAAAGATGACCAGAGTGGTTTCCCGTTGTATTCTCTGGTGGATTTTCTGTTGGGGCTACCTTCCCTTAGCTGGTTGGTTTTGGTTTGAGGCGCCAAAAACTCGCCTTTCATCCTCTTGTTATCTGCTGTGATCACACCGTTACGAGTGTGATCCCATTGCCCGGGGTTCGCGACGTGGACGCTAACGAGTATGACTAGTCAGTAGTGTTGCCGGTAGAATGCAACTAGGCGTTCGCAGCATTTAAAAAAATCACATCCGCCACCAAGATGTGACTCACGGCGACCCTACTTTTTTCTTCTAAATATTTTATTTATTTTATTTCGAATACAGATGAACATTTTATAAACATTTTATAAGATTTTATAAAAACAATATAAAATGTATACATAGTAGGGCCTGCCATCCAATTATATGTATTCACTAAATAATAAAACGACGACGGCTTAAAGTTTAAACTATAAAAATATTAAATATACTTTATATTAAAATAAGATAAATATAGACAGAACAAGGAGATAATGGAAAGGAAAATAATGAATTTGATAAGGAGTTGTAAATGATGATTGAAGGAAGGTAAGAGTGGAAAATTGCATTTGATTTAATGATTTAATGAATTATGAATGAAGATCATGAATCAAGCCTATTTGTTCAATTATGAGAGTTAAAGACAAAGGTACTTTAAATGTCCTCGAAAATATACTTATTTTCGTACACAAACATTGGTTTTTCTTTATAGAAAGTCGAAGATAACTCTGTTAACTTCCCATTGTAATCAGGACCCTGGAGGCAACTGGTGATGTCCACATGCTCTACTTAGGAGCAGGTGCGGAAAAGGAGAACATAGTAATAATGAGCAGACAGTAGATTTTTTTTGAGGATAGAGTTCTTAGAAGCGCCACAAAGTAGCGATTCTCTTTGTCTCCGTCTGCTTTCGGCCTTAGGTGTTCATGCAATCAGCAACGAAATCACACTCTAGGAATGTCATTATCTGCTATGTACCGCTCGCATGTGTAGGTGAGCGTTTGTGTGTGGGTAATAATGTAGTGTGAGAGTGTGCTCTACCTATACCTATAGAAATATACCTACCAACACTGGCTGATGGCGAGACAAATTGTATCAACTTTCTCCATACAATTTAATACAAAGATATGTCTTGCACTTATTTGACCTTCTAAGTTTAAATGATACGATATAATCGAGTTACTTACTGTAGTTTTTACGCAGCAAATTATGCGTAGACAGTGATATATTAATATTTGAATAATAAAAAAGTGGTTGATGAGTACATATATCTAGGACACAAAGTCAAACACGGTAAAGACAACCAGACAGCGGAGTTGTCAAGAAGAAAATGGCTAAGTTAGGCTGCTTTCGGCAAACTCAAATATATTTAAAAAAATAAAGAAGTCAAACGATCAAACAAAACAAACAAACAAACAAACAAACAAACAAACAAACAAACAAACAAACAAACAAACAAACAAACAAACAAACAAACAAACAAACAAACAAAAAAACAAACAAACAAACAAACAAACAAACAAACAAACAAACAAACAAACAAACAAACAAACAAACAAACAAACAAACAAACAAACAAACAAACAAACAAACAAACAAACAAACAAACAAACAAACAAACAAACAAACAAACAAACAAACAAACAAACAAACAAACAAACAAACAAACAAACAAACAAACAAACAAACAAACAAACAAACAAACAAACAAACAAACAAACAAACAAACAAACAAACAAACAAACAAACAAACAAACAAACAAACAAACAAACAAACAAACAAACAAACAAACAAACAAACAAACAAACAAACAGACAGACAGACAGACAGACAGACAAACAAACAAACAAACAAACAAACAAACAAACAAACAAACAAACAAACAAACAAACAAACAAACAAACAAACAAACCATCACGCCGTTTCCCCGTAGGGGTAGGCAGAGAGGATAGAACGCCATATCACTCTATCTTTGCATACAGACCTCGCTTCCTCTATATTCATTTCATACATCTGCTTATGCACGCACGCCGATCATTCCTACTCTTGACATGTCCATCTTCAAGTGTTTGATGGACTTGATCGTGCCATGTCTTTATCGGTCTTTTACTCGTTTTCTGCATCCATCAACATTCGCATCGTAAATCCTTTTAGCCGTTCTTTCGCTGTGCATTCGCTCTACATATTTACAAAGTTTCCTTATAAACTAACAATAATTGCTGTTTAATGATATAGGTGCATGATATAATAATTTATAGGGGTATTTAGCAAGTATTAAGGATTTCTATATAAACCAAGATAGGTAAAGTAATTTTAAATAAATTGGTGTACACCAAGTATTTTATTTTGTACACCTAATTAAATTTTAATATGGAATTCTACCGATAAAAAAGATTTTTTTATGTACAGTCCCAAAGGAGATATTTTATTACTCCGGGAGTATAATATGTTATAGGCACATGTTTTTTCAATAAATAAAAAATGTGTATGTAAAAATAAAAAAATAAAACAAGTGTATCACAAGTAATAGATCAATAAATTGTTTTCAGCTCCTATTTGCCTTCCCGAGAAGGGGGCCGATTTCCTCGGCCAGTTCGGATGGGCGGCGGGTTGGGGGGCCTTGAGCCCTGGCTCTCGCCTCCGCCCCAAGACGCTGCAAGCGGTCGACGTCCCCGTACTGGACAACAGAGCCTGCGAGAGGTGGCATCGAGCCAACGGTAAACCCAATTATCTTTCTATGGCACAACTGCACATCCTACAATTACGAGATATTCTGAAACGGGTAGAACAATTTACTAGGAATGGAAAGACTGAGAAATATATTTAATGGATGCGAAGGGCGGAAACAGATTGCGTTAAAATCAACCCTGGGGGGCAATTACAAACGCTATCTTCATATGTAGGGGAAGGGGGGGCTAGTTGTTATGAAAAAAATTAATATCTGACAACTTTTTATTTTGAGGCACATCATATTGGTTACATATTAATAAACATATATTAAAATATAATAAAACAATTTACATGTGTTCATACAAAGTCCACAAAAAAAATATAGTATTTCTAAAAATATATTAAAACTGTAACAATGTAGGGGCAAGAAGACACAGAGGCAAGTTGTTACAAGATGGAGGCATGTTGTTACGTCATAAGCCTTGTAAATGCCTTGACATCCATATTCCATTATTTAAGGTTTTCTCCATCCCTGTTGTAATTTGTTAATCTTAATGACTCCCGAGGGGGTGAAATCTAGTCTTTTGTCTACGAACATTTGGACAAACTCAAATATTGTAATGAAACCAACTGGTCCAAGAAGAAGTGTAAAAATTGAAAAATTGTTTTCAGGCGTTGCCTAGTATGGGAAATAATTCAGTCAGATGGATCTCTTCACAACAATAAAGGTTTCAGCTATTTAACTTCACTCAAATCAACAAATGGAACAATTGAAGAAATATGGATGTTCAAACATAGGCAAAATTGTGAATGTTACACAGTGTGTAAAGTGGCCACTTAAACCAGCCAATGACAGGTCATAAGCCCTGTAAATGCCTTGACATCCATATTCCCTTATTTAAGGTATTCTCCATCCTTGTTGTAATTTGTTAAACATATATGTAATTGTTAACAATAATATATAATAGCATGTAATGATATAATAGCATACGCTTATGTATGCTGTAAGTTCCTTTTTCTGTTCGACAGAAAATATTGGCTGAGGTTTATTGTCACCCACTATGTTAGATGTGGTTGGACCATTCTCTTGACGTTTTATGTAACGCTGTGATGTGATAAAATTTACTTTGTATGCTTCGGCAGCTCTTCGAATAGATATTTTTTTCTGTTACTTCTTTAGCTGCTCTTTCTCTTCCGTAACAACTAGCCCCGCCTCCCCCTACATACAGAGACGGTCGACTCTACTTCTCTTCTATCTCTATCTACTTCGGTATGCTCTACCGACTTGTCATATCTGACGTCATATGATCGAATTCAACCAATAACTGACGCTGCAACTTTACTCCGCGTTCGTAACTTAATTCCCGAGTCCCGTGAACTGTCTCGAGATAGTCACCCCGCCAAAGCAGTAGACTTGTTAAAATAAAATTATTTTTGCATTAAATGTTTTGCATTTGTATCTACACGTGTCTCGATAAATACATGTCATATATTGGTTATCTAGCTTTCATATATCAACTTTAAAATCCTTAAATTTTGTAAATGGGGTCTAGAATTCCAATCGTCTATACGCTTTGTAGCTGCAAGACGTGTCTTACTCCTTTTTACTACTCATATTATTTTTTTTTTAAATATCATTGATACAATTAACTTATTTGTCAATTTTTTTAATGTGTAAATGGGGGCTAAATTTCTAACTGTCTATGCGCTCCGTAGCTGCAAGACGTCCTGTAATCTAGCTCCTATCTGTTATATTTTTTTATTGATCTTAATTAAAACGAGGAACTAGAATACCAACCGTCCATGCGCTCTGTAGCTGCAAGACGTACTGGGATATTTATTAATTGTACAGCGCCCTTGAGGTGATTTTCATAAAAATGACGCTATATAAATCATCCAACTATATATATTAATTAATTTATTTATTCATTTAAAATTACACTCGTTTAAATATAAATGAAATTATTAAGGCTTTTTAGGCTATGCCCGGGTCAAGCCATAATAATTAACAGTGAAAATACTTGGAAAATTAATTGGATTAAATTATAATGACATGTGATGCAATAGAATAACAATTTAGAAAAACAAGGTATAAGTAATAAATAATAAAATTCCAAAGAATAGAATGAAAAAAGATATAAATATTAAAATATAAATTATACAAATTTAGATTCATGCATAATCAAATATACAAAATAATGGCATTTACATATATGTTCGGCATTTGTGCGAATGTTGGGTTACCGGGAACTTACCGATGTGAAGGTGCCTACCACAGTAGCTTGTCACTATACTGCCGTCGTAAGAAAGAAAGACGCATCTAACATTTTTTTCGAAAATGAGTTAAATACATATTCGGAATCAGGAAAAAAATACGCATCTACTTAAAATACATCTCTCTTCCTAAAATAACCACAACCCTATTATTTTCACTAATAAATTAGACTAATATTATAATATCACACCCAGCCTCCGAGCGGGCTGGGTGTGAAATATAGTTCCTCTCTGCAACTTTAGTTTAAAATACAAAAATTTGTGTTTAATTGTTATAAACATAGAGTTAATTCGCTAAGGTGGAAGTGTGGCCATGCTATAAACAAAGAGTGAGAAGATAGATAATTCATTTAAAGCATTGTTTTATACACGTTATTATATTCAACGCTTTGTTCTAAGCAAAATATATTCAAACGCCCCAAACTATCGTGATTTTATAACTGTGCTTCTGTTAAAACTGCTTAAAAATGTGTTCATTTGTGAAGATCAAGTGCCGAAATCTAACAATTTATTAAAAAACCATTTCTGTATAATATAGTGCTACCCATCTACGTTCATTTAAAAATACAAATGACACCGTTTTTCCTGTATCACGTAAAATTACTCAAATATCAAAAGTAATACACATGTTTATCTGACATCTTAATCAAAGTAAAATAATAATCCGAAATTTCAAGCGGAAAACATGCGTCTAATATAACTAACAAAATTACCAAGAAGCAGATAGATCCCTTGGTACCTACACTGGTACCTACGAGAAAATGTTTAAAAGGGCTATAAAAAAATGGATAGTAGAGCTAGGTAGAAGTAAAATGGATTGTCTCATTCGCCCAAACCAATATTGAATCAACCGCCCCACAAGTGTATAGCTTATGTTAGGTTTTTGTTATTTTCATTGTGCGTTTTGTAATATAAATAATATAGATGTACATAAATACGCACTATTAAAACTGTCTAAATATTTTGTTAATTATCTCTGTTTATTAAGTCAGTCTTCTTTGTTAATTCTCAAATGTCTTCATCTATTAATAGTATGAGATTGTCTCAATATTTGCGAAAAATATGCAATTGACCACAATATGATATACAATGCAAAAAAATCTGCCGTACTTATATTTAAACACAAGACGTCACTTTCTGAGTTCGTGCACCCATCACCACCTGTATTCCTAGACAACAACAGTTTAACGGTAACTGCAAAAGTCAAATATCTAGGGCACATACTGACTGACAATTGTAAAGACGATCAGGACATAGAGAGACAGAGAAGAGCCATCAATGTCAGGGCCTCTATGCTAGCGAGACGCTTCTTTCAATGCAGTAACGAAGTGAAGAAAATCATATTTACTTCGTATTTGACGTCCATGTATACAGCGGAACTTTGGAACAACTATACGCAAGGAGCGTGGAATAAATTAAGGATCACGTATAACAACTCATACAGACAATTATTCGGATTGCCTAGGTACTGCAGTGCCTCTGAAATGTTTACAGCTGGACGAATAAACACCTTCGCTGCCCTGCTTCGCCAAAAAGCCTGGAGCCTATGGGAACGCCTAAAAAACTCTAATAACGAAATTCTCCAAGCCACTGCAGGGTGGATCCATTCACCGTTGTTCGAGCGATGGCGCGATATGTTACGACCACCATAAGTGCTGCAATATAAAATTTTATTTTATGTTTATATTTGTGTTTATTGTTATATTTTTGTTTATATTTATAATTATGTTCATGTTTATATGGTAGAATTGGCTCTGCACTTTATAGCCATTTTACTGGAATAAAAATAAAAAAAAAATGTAAAAACATTAAAAAAAAGTATATTGTTAAGTGTCCTCGGCACGGGTAACCCCAGTGAGGTTACATTATTTATATTATTAATTATAGTTTGTAAGAGAAAAATATGAATAACCAAATCAATATATCATACCATCTTTGGATTTGATGTACCTATGAAAGAATGTTGTATCTATTCAACTGTTTGCGTTTATAACTTATTGTTTTTTTTTGTTGACTGAGTGCGAGAGTTGTTGAATTGTTCGCGCCGAGTAGTTGTTCAGTATAATGATCACTTTCTGTATTCAAAACAATGTCCTATTGTGTCCCAAGCGAAATCTGGGACATTAAATCGCGAGTATACGTGTATTGTCAGTTCAGTACAAGAAGACGATAACTAATAAATTCATTTATATTTTTTAATTCAATCGATTTTTAAAGATATGTTAGGTGTTACTGGGGAATGCAATCCCGTAAGATGATTTCAATCCAGGTATTTGCGGGACCGAGCCATCTTAGCCCCGCTGGAGCCAGGCATTAGCGGGATCCAGCAGTGTAAACCACGTGTGAACTTAGACCTCTGAAATCAATCGTAATAAAGACCAAATAGACCTCGTTTTCGTGGTTTTAATTTAAACCCACATCAAACAACTTTTTTGGTACATCTTTAGTGGTTTATTAATACATTATTGTTATCAAAAACATTAATCATTTTGTAGTATGACATTTTACACTTATTTGTTTATAAATTTGTATAAACCACTTAATTTTTTTAATTACACTTCGACTGGTTTCGAGGTTACTACTAACTTATAATTTCACGCGTTGCTATTTATATAATAAAATATTGTATGAAAGAGACAGAAAATTGAAAGAAAGAGAGAAAGAAGATAAAATAAATCATAACGGGAATAGTTGTAAAAGAGGACTCGAAGTTAAATTTAATTGATTATTTATTATTTGAAGTTTTTAATTAATGGCTTTACTAATTTCTAATCGTTCTAAATTATCTAAACGAAAACCATTTTTATTGACATGCAAAATTTCTACACACGTTTCTTGATTAAATTCATGGTTTTCGGATATAAGATGATTTGCGAATTCCGAAAAATTATTATTACTCAGACATCTTATATGTTCTTTGATTCTAACTTCAAATTTACGTGAAGTTCTTCCAATATAGAAATTTGGGCAATTTAAACAATTGAATTTATAAATTCCCGAATGATTTAATTTATCTTCCTTATCTTTACAATTTGTTAATATTTTACCTTTGTTATTATTAGTATAAAAAGCTGGCCTAATATTGTTAGGTAAAATTTGCGCTATATTATTAGAAAATGAATTAATTTACAAAATTCTACGCCAGTTCTCATTTTTATTGGAAATATTTTGGGAACTGTATAAGTATTTTTTCATATAGTTTAATTTAAGTTTTTTATTCAAAATATTGTCAGTTAAATTTAGTTCATGGCCATTATTGAAAGCCATTAGTTTATTGATACTTTTAGACATAAAGATTAAGACATAAATTGACATGAATAAAATATCACACAAGGAATAAATTGACATAACAATAAAAACATCAGAAACGTAAATATAAGTTTATATCGATAGCCATAAGTTGACAGCTCGTAACTGACATTTCAGAAATACAGCTACCAACATTATTGTCACTAGTCAACAAACAATATAAAAAACCTAGAAAGTTCATTACAATATTTGAGTTTGTCTAAAGTTCGTAGACAAAAGGCTGGATTTCACCCCCTCGGAAGTCATTAAGATTAACAAATTACAACAGGGATGGAGAATTAAGGCATTCTCCATCCCTGCTGTAATTTGTAAATCCAGAAGGTACAGTTTAAATAAATATCATTAAATAGTAAAATAAATATCATTAAATTTTGTACAAAGTTGGAGTATTTGTCACTTTTTCGCATAGTATCGGGGAGGCATCTGCAAGACAGCGACAAGAAAACATCACCAACATCATTCCCTTTCTGCACCTTATGGCGCATAGGGCACTGCATTGGTACACCAATCGCAGCTTATCTTGATCATTTTTGTTGCATGAAGGCAAGACGATCAATCTTCAGATACCAGTCCAGGGACTATGAAATATGCCAGTGTAAAAACTCCCCTTTAAATAAATATTTCATATCTACCGTGTCGGGAATCAAACCCGAGACCTCTTGCATAGTAGGCAAACGCGCTGACCCCTACACCACGAGGCCGACAGGAAAACAATGTTCGAATACCTATTTATCAATATTCTCTGTCCTCACAATTTATGTTAACCAGAAACACAAAAACAATCATGTATACATGCGTATTTAGTTTGGACTAAATACAATAATTGATATCAAACTTTTGATTGTGTTAATTTAATATATAAATGAGTATGTACTTAAATCTAGCAATAGCAAAGCATTGCCGGGTTCCGCTCGTGTACAATAATTTTAAATGAGATATTTCTTAAGTGTTGCCACGGCTTTACTCGTTTGCTTCGGAGTTTAGGACGCCGTGGTTCAAGATTTCAAAACAAAAATATTGAAAAATACTAAAAATATTTATTTTACCAACTGAGATAGACATATTACACAGTGTGTAAAGTGGCCACTTAAACCAGCCAATGACAGGTCATAAGCCCTGTAAATGCCTTGACTTCCATATTCATTTATTTAAGGTATTCTCCATCCCTGTTGTAATTTGTTAATCTTAATGACCCCCGAGGGGGTGAAATCCAGTATTTTGTCTACGAACATTTGGACAAAATCAAATATTGTAATGAGATAGACATGTTTGAATCATGTGATGCTAACGACCTTATCTCTCTAAGTTCTAGATTTACCATATCCTCCATTTTTAAAGCATTTTTACATATATTTATTTTGTTTGCGTGGGAAAAGTTATTTGGCTTATATATTTAGTTGAACTTGCTTTGTTGTTTTGAATATGTGTTTTTAAAAAAAAATGATAAAAATATTTAAGTCCTGTATTGAGTTGAAGTAACTCCTGGGAATGTAATGCGTACGAAGTATACTTTGTATTTTACGATTTGTAAAAAAACAATTTGAAAAAAAACTCATTTTCCTCATCGTGACTTAGTGACTTCTTGCAGCGTGCTGACGTTATGTTTATTTATAATGAATACGTCGCTGACGTGTTTAAAAAATCGCACAATGCATAGTCAATATTGTAAATAGAGTGTAACAGGTGTGAAATTTAACAATAAAAAAATCTCAATAGAGAAGGAGAAAAAAAAGAAGATAATATCGAGCCATAATCGGCAGAACAACGTAAGCGACATATTTGGCAAATTGTATTTTATTAAGGAAAGCGTTCCTTATTGGCCCCTACGCAAGTGTTAAAAGCATCATAGCTCTACAAAATTCTCCTGCCACATATAAGGATATTTATTTTATTTATTAAAAAAAACAACAGCCATTATAATAACAAAAAATACAATATTTACAAATAAACCAAAATCATAGTTTTCTATGTATTACTCCGCATCATTCCACTCTTAATTTTTTTTTAATATGTTGACATATTATTTTTAAGCTAAGCAAAACAGCGTTACCGCCACTATCTTAAATCAGTACTATCTTAAGTCATTTCAGTACTGGCAGTAACTAACCATTATATATATAAATGCACCCTTGTACAAGTATTACTACTACCCATTCTAGATTACGCTGATGTTTCCATGACTGATTTAAGCTGTGAGAAACGCGATAAACTTGAACGACTTCAGAATACATGCATAAGGTACATTTTTGGTCTTAGGAAATATGACCACATTTCTGATCGTAGGCAACTGAACCGGCTCAAAATTAGACAGCGGAGAGACTATAACTCCCTTTCACTTCTGTTCAATGTACTTCATAGTCCTAACGCTCCTATATACCTGCGTGAAAAATTTCAACGCTTATCAGTTCATGGTTTACCTCTTCGTTCTAATTCTCAAGGCACTCTCTTAGTACCCATCCACAATTCCTCTTTCTTCTCTAACTCATGTGGTGTTCATGCGGCTCGACTGTGGAATCATCTCCCATCCACCATCAAAGATGTTACTACATTATCTCTGTTTAAACACGTCTGAAGAAACATCTCCTTTCTCTTCCTGAATCTCTCCTCCTTTCCTTTTTCCTTTTTTTTCCTTTTTCTCCTTGAGAAATAGTTTTGATTTAACGTTATTTATAAACAAATACGTTTATTTCTATTTTTATATATCTTTAGCTTTTTAATTTTTTTTCTATTGAATATGTTCTGTAACTTGAATTATAAAAATAAAACTTTTATTTTATTGGTTGGTTGGAAGAAATTGCCATTTGGCAATAAGCCCTGCAATGTACAAATAACATTATGTACAAAAAGTTAAATAAATAACAAAAATAAAAATATGTTAAGTTACATTCTCGGGAGTTACAACAACTCAATTTGGGACATAAATAATATTAACATTTAGGAAATAACACATATTGAGAACAGCAAAGAAACAAAGCAAGTTTAGCACCTTTATAACTAAATTTACAACAACAATATTTACGCCAAAAACCTTTTCTTACACAAACAGAATAAATATATATAAAAAAACGCTTTTAAGTTTTAAAAAAAAGTAGTGAATCCACTAAGGGAGATAAGGTCATTAACATCACATGCCATGCAGATGATGCTGCCATAGTGAGGATGAGAACATATCCATCTCAGTTTGTAAACATCTGGATGCCTGAGAAATGTCTTATAGTACAATGAACACATGATTATTGGAAACGTAATTCGGATATACAAAACGAGTGTCAGACCAAATTATGGTGTATAACAGAGGCGAGGATAGATAGTGAGAAAATAAAAAATACGAAAAACCAAGTTTTTTGTCCTAACTATCCAAAACACTAATACTTTTTATAACATTTACTTAAAATATTAAGTGTTAACTTAAATGCTATATATATATATATATATATATGTGTGTGTAATCATTTGTGCCCAAAAACAGTGCCCAATTACAATAAAGGGAAGAAAAATGTGCACGTGTGAAGCTGGACGGATAATCGTTCAAAGAATCGCAAAAATGTTGCGTTGAACATCTAAGAACATATGGAAGCAATATAGTGTTTTATCTAGCATCGGCGTTTTAAAGCATTGTTAGACGATTGCAGGCAATCGTTACACTATACAGGGTGTTCATTAAACCCTGTCACATCCGAAACCACGATGATCAGTATGAGAAAGAAGACATATTGGCACATTAAAATATTTTTTTAAAACAATTTTTTTTTTTTTAATATAAAAAAAGCAAATGGTTGCTTACTTCTGCAGGGGAGAAACGAGGAGGGGGGGGGGGGAATCTGATACTGTGCCGTGCTTCCCTAACTTTTCCCCTGCAGAAGTAAGCAACCATTTGTTTTTTTTAAATATTTTATTTTTAAAAAAATTCTTTGCCCTAAATATTTTTTTTTATATAATAATATGTCTTTTTGCCCATCCTGATCATTGTGGTTTCGGATGTGACAGGGTTTATATAACACTCTGTATAGACAAAAAACGGATAGGTCTCTTTTATTGCGCATCCCTAATAATTATATTTCTTGACAAATTACAAAAGGCAACGACATTTTATGTTTCATAATACATTTACACCATCCACTGAAATTGCATTTATGCACTGATTTGATCTGAGAATATTGATTTCTCCTTATTTAACAGGGGGCTCGCCGGCCCAAGTCAAATTTAACAAGAGGCTCGCGCGAGCCCCTCCGAGTCCCTGTAGCCCACCCCTGAATGTGATGCTTTACATCACAAAAAAGCCGCACCCTCGGGGGACCACTGGTTTAACTTGAGGATGTTAAAGAGTTCGCCCCCTTCCTAATAGCCCGATACTTTAAAGATCAGGGTTTGGAGGACGAGAACTATTAACGGGGACCCGTCACAATAGATTTTCACAAGTCGCATTGACGTCAGATGCTTAAATAGCACTGATTATTATTATTATTATGGATAACTTATATAGCGCCATTTTCGTAACAAAATACCTCAAGGGCGCTTTACATAGTGATTCTTTTTAATTTAATATTTAATTAAAATAATTAATTTTGTTGTCACATGCCACGGATTTATTCAAATGATTTAGAGAACAAGTGGGTTTTGAGCTTTTTCCAAAACATCACTCCACTTTCACAGCCTCGCAACTCTGCTGGGAGAGCATTCCATGCCATAGGGCCTGCGACCGCAAATGCGCGTTCACTAAATTTAGTGCGCCGTTTGCGTAGAGGTATAATAACTTTTCCTCTCGCCGTAGACGTAGCTGATCTAAGCGTTAGACGCCTGTCAGCTAGTTCATCTGGAATGCATAGCTCCCTTAGATATTCCGGAGCAGAGCTGTGCAGTGACTTATACATAAGCCAAGAGAGTTTGTATTCGACCCTCTGTGGAAAACGTAACCAGTGTAGTTCCCGAAGTAGTGGAGAGATATGACTGAACTTAGAGATTCCGAAAATAAGTCTCGCTGCGGCATTCAATACAGATTGTAGGCGAGTCATTTTGTTCATTGGTAGACCTGCATAGATACCATTACAATAATCGACTGTAGACACTACAAACGCATTTATTAATTGACGGGCGGCATCAACCGGCAAATTTTTGCGTATGCATTTAATTTGTCTCAGCTGGTAGAAGCATGAACTTATCGTTCTACTAGTTTGAGCGTCAAGAGAAAGGTCAGAATTGAGTAAAACTCCCAGTAGTTTAGTAACGGTGGGTAAAGCGGTACTCCCTACATTGGGTAGGGCCGTATCCTGGATCAAATTCTGTCGTCTGGCTGAAGCGACCCATAGTTGTTCAGTTTTTGATGGGTTTAATGTTAGTCTGTTTTCAGCCATCCAGTTTCCTATTTTCTCGATGCATCCATCAATTAAATTGACAAGCACTCTCGCCTGGTTTGCAATAAAAATAAATCTGAGTATCATCTGCCTCGCAGTGAGACCACAATCCACATTCTTTGATAATGTTCTCTATATCTTTAGTGTAAAGGAGATAGAGGAGTGACCCCCACCTTAAATAATAAATTGAAAAGTCAGTCTTGGATCGGTAAGCCGATACAAACGGAAGCAGAACCACTAAAGACTTCTCAACGACTGCAAGGTTTTTTTTATTTTATTAACATAAACGGCAAATCTGTGTTTTACAAACATTTAAAATACTAGCATATTTTGCTTAGTATATAAATAAAAAAATTTAAACATAAATTTCCTTGGGTATACCCGAGATTTATAAAAAAAAATTAAACCTAAAAATTGTACAAGATTTATATTTTAAAAATTAACCTAAAAATAATACAGCGTATTCAGTAGAAAGTTTAATTAATTAAACATTCTACAGTAACACAACAAGAAAATCATAAGTACTGTTTCATACAGCTGGGCAAAGTGAACAAAAAACTGTATGTATTATGAAATGCATGAATAAATAAATATAATTACCATTCACCATCTTTAAAAAAGTTCAAAAGGTTTGTTATATAAGAACAATACCCTACACTAAATATATCGGATACGTGGGAATAACTATTGCCGAGTTCATGAAGTCTATTTAATACGGCATTACAAGTATACACTGTCCATGAATTGTTGCTACAAAACGGTGGCACCTGTCTAGTCATTCTTCCAAGCAGCCTGAAGTTGATGAGAGATAATAGTTCAGGGCAATCCCATATTCAATTTACAATTTTGAATGAATTTAAAAGGTCTATAATTTTTCTTCTATCGTTAAGTTTATAGTATTCATATTTAACTTGTATATCTGAGATCTGATTTTTGCTGACGAAACCTCAAATACACGATAGATAGGACAGGTGGGAATGTATCATAGCTTAGTAGATGGTAAACAAGACGGATGAGGAAGCAAGCCAGGTTCCACCCGGCTCCGCGGAACACCTTTTAGAAACCGCTGGCTTACGTAGTTTAAAATTGTTTATCACCTACTTTAGCAATTATTGTTAACAATGACAAAAATAATACATTGTCAAATATAAGGCATAATAACCTATTTTCCAAATTATGCTTACAGACATTCAGACAGAAATAACAACAAATTATCTTTCATTATCAACTATTGTTAATTGTTTGTTAACAGTTTTACATCGACAGTATACTGTTACTAAATTATGGTAATTATGCCTACCGGGCAACATTTGTTCGGCCCTACTTGAATTTGTTCGTAATACCCGTTGTTAATATTTTTTTAAATAATGATGTAAGAAAGTTTTCGCTACTGTCAGGTTTTGACAAATGTGACTAACTTATTGTGATAAGTTTATACAGAGCGCGTTGCGTAGCGTTCACGCGAAGACAACACAATATTTTATCGTTGTCTTCGTTATCCTCGTGTGAACGGGAATCTGAAGGACAGGATAATATACCGAGTATGAGGAAGTTCATTTTTACGGGAAATTGAACATAAATAATGTTTTCTTACGCTTGGTAAAAGTTATTGTACGGCTAAGTTTTTCGGAAATGTGTGTAAAAATTCATAAAAACGATTTTATAAAGAGAACTACTTTGAACAACGTCACTAGTCCTCCGAAATCAACCAATAATAGAGCGATGTGATAGATTTCCTGTTTCAGGGAAGCCAACTGATCGGCAGAACTGCCAGACGAGAACTTAATACGTCATAGGCGGAGTAAATTCAAAATTTCAAAACTTAAAAAAATCATAGCGCCAATAATGAATATTAAAAAACGAATGGCCCACGTTCAGACGCTGAAGTCTTTGAGAGCATTTTTTCCAAATTACGGTATAGCTTAATTTTAAGATGCATTTTTTATACAAGTATACTTTTGTAATGCAAATTCTTTGTATTGTGATGTAGAAGTTCCGGGGGGCGAAGCACCCACCTGAGCCTTTTCATCCACCGACCAGCAGAGCCGAATAAAACATGAGACCATTAAAACCTTCTACCCAGGCAAATCCCTTCCATCCCAAGTGACCTATGCACCACCCGAATTCTCGAATTGAAATACATTTTTAAATTCAAACTCATTTTATTCTTGTATTCACAAGATATAGACCTCGACAGAGACAAAGATAACTTAATGCTATATTCAAATTTGAAAGCCCTAATGCATCATTTATTTGAGCAATACTCACATGTTCACAAGAATTGTTTATTTCTTTTACGTAATGGGAAACGTTAATGTAAATATATGTATGTGATTATTGTAAAACAATTGTATTTGGTTGTAATATTGTATTTTAATTTGTTTATTAATAAATATAACACCAGACAACAACAACACTATCATATTGAAAAAGCAAAGACAAACACAGGACAGTCAAAAATACTACATAATGGACTTAAACACTACAACGACCTACCTTACTACTTGAAAACTTTTACTGGAGACAAATTTAAAATCCATCTGAAAAAGCACATAATGACTGAACTAACTAGACTAGACGAGACATAAAATGACTAGACAATATTGAATTTCGAATGTAACCCTAACGGGTTTTTTAAAATTGTAAATAAATAAAAAATAAATAAAAAAAATAACCCTGATTGCTTCTTAATGAAGCATCACAATGTAGATACAGTAGATAAAGCTTATTGCTTTATTGATTACAAAAGTACATAAATTTATATTACGATAACTATTTTAATCCAACGTTTTTAATACTTAGTTCTGGAAACAAAATCTTCCTTGATGTCAAGTCAGACATTTCAATATAATAGATACATACTTATGATTCGAATGATTTGCATAGAATATAAGTGTGATGATTTTAACAAAAACATTAATTAATTTAATTTCCAAGATTATTGGTGACATTTCTAGATTTTCACAAAGTATGTAAAAATCTTATACAACACTTTCTCCATTTAATATTAAAAAATCATTGGATATAATTCAATTCTACTTTAATAATATATTTTAAAAATACATACTTTATTACGGGTTCTTAGATTAATTTACAAAGCACCAATATCTCGTAAGAAAGTCTGCATCTTGATTTGAAAGGACGAAAGTGAATTCCTCGTGTTCTTTATATTTTTTTCTCGTCATTATTTGCAAACGCAAGACCAGAACTTCCGTCAAGAACCAATATGGCGATGAACTGCACTACTCTGCGTCTTCAAATTCTGTTGGTAGTTTCCGAACAAATAAATCAAGAGTCTAATAACCCGATGAACATCGTATCAGTGACTTGAAGGAATACGCGTGTATTAAGAAAATGCAAGCAGACATTTTATACGCTGTCGGCAGACACGCTGATAGATTAATTTCTCACGCGGTCATATAAAATAACAGTTCTATCTAAAGAATATATTGTAAGATAAGGGAGAAGAGATCCGGATTAACCGAATCCCTCTCTTGTCTCGGCCGATATACGTCGTATTACGTGTCCGCCATTTTGATCTGTTTTCTAGAAGTAAATCGTGCGGCGTGACTAGTCCACCGCCAACAGTATTGCCAGCGCAAGAAACAAAAAAAATGTGACGAAGTACTTAAATATATTCGTCACAGTATATATATGTATGGAAAAAAATGCGATACGTTAAAATAAAAATATTTTATTTGGCATAGTTTTTTTTTATTATTTAAAAAGGTAAACATAAACAGAAAATATAAAAGGAAAAATAATGAAACCCACTAAACCGCGAAACCGGCTTATCAGCAGGTTTTTTATTTTTTCTTTACGAAGAAAAAAGTTCAAGAAATTATATACATTATTATTAGTTTGTTATAATAAACAGTTTTATAAAAACTAATCAACTTCTTTATTGTCCCAGAGATAGGCGGGCAGGTTATCTCCGCATGACAATGAATTACATCAACCACGCGCAGTCGCATTTTTCTTTATTTCATTGTCTTTAATTTCATCATACTGATAATTCAAATGATTTTCCAGGTATCAACGTCGTGATTTACCCCGAGATGCTCTGCGCCGGCTACAGGGCTGGGGGGAAGGACTCCTGTCAGGGAGACAGCGGGGGACCGCTGATGCTGGAGAGGAGCGGACGATGGTACCTCGCTGGGGTGGTCTCCGCGGGCTACTCCTGCGCCAACAGGCAGCAGCCCGGGATCTACCACAGGGTCGCCCACACGGTTGACTGGATATCGCACATAGTGGGACAGTAATAGACAAAGACGCGAAGGGATTTGAAGTGAAAATTATCGAAGACATTCATAAAGCAGCAAACGTTCTTCAAGTATCATGCATTGATTCGTAATTGCGATGAACGCGCATGTGAACTTGGAATCGTCTTGTGTAGAATTAAGGGTTGAACGTGTGAAGTCATTAACTAAGTATGCGAAAATGTCGAGATTTTGAGCACGTGAGAAATTTTCAATCATTATCCTTATTCTATTTGCCAAGTCTTTTGAAGTTCCGTCCGGATTCTTTTTCTTCTGGTTTCGTAATCAATTTGGGTTTTGGACGGGAGATCTTTGGACTGTCAACCAAAATGGAGTGTGAAGGAGACGAGAATCATGAATTAAAGGCACTTTAAGGCGAACCCAACATTGTACTGATCGCGCCACTAGCCAGAAGTTGTGGACACTCGACTTACAGGTTCGCGGAATTGCGTTATCTTTACTCCGTTTGCTACCGAACCCTAATACAAATGAATGCAATCGCCTACCTTGTACTGGGGTTCTGGCCCCTTATTGTTCGGAACTTCTCTCACGGGTCAGATCCTATGGTCAAGAAAGTCACTTGTCGTTTCTTGATTATAATATTCGATAAGACACAGTGGATTATTGATCGCTAAAATAAATTATTTGCGATCGCGCTGGGATTTTGAAAGAACGTGTTCACTCGGTGACAGTTCGGTTGTTATTATATACCGTAGGAATTACAACATTATTACCAGGGTCCAGTAGGTAGCAAATAAATCTAACGCCGCAAACTAGTGAATGTGCTATATACAAACACATATATTAAATGTGGCGTAACCAGTACAATTCACAAAAATAACAAGATTACGACGGTTGGGCCATGTGCACAAAATGAATGATAATCGTTCCGCCAATGAAATTATTTATACCACTCCGGAAGGCAAACGAAGCAGAGGCGGACCAAAATGAAGATGGCTGGATGACGTAGAAAGTAACAGCAATTGCCCGAAGAACAGGAGAAGAGCCGCAGGGTGCAGGGAGGAATGGAGACAGATTCTGGAGGGCCCACAACGAGCTGTAGCGCCACTGATGATGAGAATTCGTCAAAAGCAAACCGTTTTCTTGCAGTCTAAATTGCGATTTAAGTACGTGTGACGTTACTTATTTACAAAACTGATACGGACCTCAGACATTGCCACTCCAGTATGCAGCGACGGATATCGCTTTGTCATTTGCCATCCACAAGTCATCCACATTTGCGGACAGCGCAGCAGATGAGGATCACCCTGCACCTCCCCGCAATCGCAGCTCGAGTAATCTGCCCCCAGAAAGCCCACTCCACCTCTGTTAATTATTTTTGCAACTAGTCACCCCTATGCTC
The DNA here is from genome assembly GCF_059751315.1 of Micrasema longulum. Lineage (NCBI taxonomy): Eukaryota > Metazoa > Arthropoda > Insecta > Trichoptera > Brachycentridae > Micrasema > Micrasema longulum. The sequence goes on from NW_028278781.1 coordinate 112,868, forward strand.
AGTCTGTTCAGAGCTTTCCGCATAGGGAAGTCTTAACTGTGTACGGTATTTGCGCTTTCAGATATCCAGACCCTATCGCAGTTCCTCTCTCTACAGATCCTCTATAAGTGTTTATCAATACCAGTATCGAAGAAGCCATCCAATGGATGTAAAGGGAGTATCTGGGGTCACGGATCTGTTTGTGTCTCTCGTGAAGTAAAATTCTAATGATCTTAAGCATGTGAAATTGTCGGAATTTTTGGTGGAACTTGTGAAATCGTCGAGATTTTAGCACCTTCGAAATCATCAACACTTTAAACTCAAAGTACCTGTGAATCTTGAATAGAAAATACGTGTGAATTCTTCAGGATATTGAAGCACATTTGAAATCGTCAATATTTTAAGCATGTCGGCAATTGCCAATAATATAAATAGGCTTCCGTAAAATTGTCAAGATCTTTAATGCGTTTGGAATTGTAATTAGCATCAAATTATCATGTCTGTACGAGGTTGATTGATATGGTTGATTGACCCCCGAACTATTTTGAAGTGCATGAGATTTTTTTTATGCCTTATTACTTTTGGCGTATTTCCTCCGGACTTGCATGCACCTCTCCAACGATTCTCCGTCATTTCTTTAGCTTCCAGGTAGAACATTTATATGAACCCTACCAATCACTCATCTACACAGTTCATGACCTCATTGTCGCCTAAAAATTTACTTCCCTGCGAATGTTCCATGAGTTTCGGGAATAGCCGGTAGTCACTGGGAGCTAGATCAGGGGAATATGGAAGGTGTACAACCAATTCAAATTCAGCTTCGTAAGTAGCAGCCATTGACACTAACGCTTTGTGTGCTGGAGCATTGACCAGAATTTTGCAGTGGTCAGCGGCCTGTTGTAACTAAACCGTTACAGGTTTCAACTTTCAACTTGTCGCTCGGTACTTTACAGCCATATTATACTACATCATGCATACACATCAGCTGCACTGGTCAGAGGTGGATCGTATCAATCAACCTTCGTATTCGTTGAGATCTTAAACAAAGCACGTTTGAAGCCGTGAAAACCGTAAGAAAGTGCAAAATCAGCGTTATCAGAGTCAGGATTTAAGGATCTAAAGCATGTGTGACAAAAGCGCTTGTTGAATCATCAGAATCTTAGGCACTTTTAAAACAACCAAGATCTCAATCGTGTTTGAAACCGTCCCAAGATCTTAAACATGTTTAAAATTGGTATCTTCGTAAAATGAGCTCAAATATTAGATAAGACGATTGAACAAATTGATTTAATGAGAAAGTTCATAGGGTGAAAAAAATGAATCAATTTAAAAGCTTAAATGAAAATTATACCAGCAAAATTGAAACTTATTTGTAAAGGGTAAAAATTACGCAGTTTTCATAAAATATATTAATTAAAGTGATTTAAGCGATGGATTGTATATAATATTATGTAGGACACGTTATATTGTGTTAATAAAATGTTATAAATTCGGTTAAGTCATACTTTAAGTGCCAAATAGAGACAAATTCTGCATATTTATGTGTATTGTATATCTCTTTAAAAGTCACTTTTTCGAGTGATTATTTTAATGTAGAATAAGCAGTAATTGACACCAGTGAAAGTTAAGAAACTTAAGCAATAAATACCAGTGCGTTAGTAATCTTTCAGAAACAATAAAGTGAACAAATCCGGTGATGAAGAGGCGATGAAATGATTTATTTTTTAAGTTATGATTTTGTAAATATGTATGTTCAAGATTTGAAATGAATTCATGCATTGCTTACCTCATTCGTGCTTTCTATTTACAACTTTGTTAAGCGTTGCAAGTGTAAACGAAAGTTTTCACCCTAAGGGGGTATTTTACCAACTCATTGAAAATCCTGATTAGCTTAAGTCCTGCTAAATCGCTTTTAAGTTTAAAAATCAAATTTACAATCTTTGTAAATCTCATAAGTTAACTAGACGCATTTCCTCTGTTTAAGGCACATTTTAAAATGGCGGCGCCCGCGTTTTAGTTATGGCAGATCTGCTCAATTTTTTATAGCGTTGAAAACTGTTTATAATCGAAATAATAAGGTGATAATCTAAGATTTTATGTTAATCTAGCAGACCCGACAGACGTTGTCCTGCCCGAACGGTGGTTTTCCTGCTATTAGCTTGGAAAAATACTTTTCATTGATGAGTAGGTACCTAGGTACTTGTTAATAATTGAATTCCAAAAGTAAAAATTATTAATATTTAAATATTGAATTTAAGTAGGTACCTAGGTACTTTTTAATGGTTTAGTTCCAAAACAAAAAATTATCATTTTTTAAATTCAGAATTGTATTTGCAAATGTCACGCTCAGCTCTTCAAACAGGGGCGTACATTCAGGATTGCGATTTTTAAAAAATTCGGTTAAAATTATTTTAGTTTTGCCAAAAATCCAGTAAAAATTATAAGGAATTTAAGGAAAGAATCTGATTGAGATATATTAAGAGCGAATGCCGTTTGTAAACATTGAATTTTTTTTTTTTATTAGCAAAAAATTACATCTTCCCAATTTTTTAGTATGTGCATTATTGTCGAATGCAATCATGTAGGTCGAGGAATAAAACATTAATGGTCCTAACTTTTTTTTACAGATTAGATTGAAGATTTTAAACATGCACGGACAAGACAGTAGGACAATAACTGCTTGCTTGGCGCATGCGTGTCGCTCCCGCGCATTCTTCTGCCGAAAATGTGGCAGAAAAATGCATTTTTATTATTGAGTCCGTCCTCTATACGAAAATATCACACTACGAATACTGATAAAACCATGTAAAATGGATTTAAAAAAATTAATTGTATTTTTAAAATCAATTCATGCATGATTTTAAAAATAAAATTGTTAAAAAAATATGTTTTTACAAAAACGCGAGATGTTTGGTCTTGACAATTGTGAATTGTGACATCAAGATTCGTTACGATGTTCTATTTAAATTTAAGCGGTCACAAACAAAGTTCAAAATTTTACCGAAACGTGACGTATTAGTGACGTGGCAATAAACCGATTTGGCGGGAATTTAAAATTATTCAATAATATTATATTCTTTTTCGCAGCGTTCCACGTGTGAACTAGGACAGAATGTTTATATTGTCCCAATGTTCTGTCCTGCGTAGTCGTAACTCTTCACGAAGCTGAGACAGTACAACATTGTGCTGTCTATTGTATTGTCCCTCTGCGGACCTAACTTTAAATTACATTAACACGACTTGCCTTTCAACAAATATTTTTATTTGTCGATAAATTTAATAAATTAATATGAGGTGGATGAAATAAAAAGTGTAAATACTTTAAATAATTTACACAATTTTTTATTCTACCGCATTCCACAATTATTTTTTTAAAAAAATATATAAGTATAAAGGTCTAAAACACAATCCAGCGGGCCGCTGGCAATGCTAGGCTTTTTAACATTCCAACCCGCCCTATACAAATTTTAATTCAAACCGACGTGCGTCCAGTCAAAGTTCGTCTACGAACTGATAAATAAATTAATCATCATCATCATTCCCTTTCCACACCTAATGATGCATAGGGCACTGCATTGTACACCAATCGCAGCGTATCTTGATCATTTTTGTTACGTGAAGGTAAGATAATCAGTCTTACGCTTCAGGTACCAGCCCAGGGACTATAAAATATTCTAGTGCAAAACACATTTTTTTAAATGAATATTTCATGTCAACCATGTCGGGAATCGAACCCGTGACCTCTTGCATGGTAACCAAACGCGCTCACCACTACATCACGAAGCAGACAAATACGTTGGAATTATTTCAAAATCCCACGGCGCGCCGTGTAATAAATTTGTATGGAAGCAGACATTTTAAGCTTTTAGAAATATTCCCAAACTTTAATTGAATTAGTGAATCTTTTAAATTTTGAAAATGTCTATTGATTTTATCAAAGATGGATATATTTCTAAATATTATTGTTGATTTTTAGAATATTTTGAAATACGGGCATATAAAAATAAATATTTGGTTTTAATTAGAAAATTATCAATGTTTTTCTGCGTGGAAAATAATAGTGTAAGGTGTATGAAAATGTATCTTTATGTTTTGAATAGGTAGGTAACGAATTATTTCATCGTATTTTATAATATAATATATGGAAAATATTACAATGAGTCAATTATCGTTAGTTATTTCTTAATTATAATATATTGTTAATAATTTTACTAAGAATAAATAAAAAATTAAGATGAATCTTGGAATAATACAGCGAATTGGAATCACATTAAAAACTAACTTAAACGTATCCAGCAAAGTTAATTACACAATGAAATTAAAATAGCTTACAATGGATGCTGTATAAGTTCATTTTGGTATCGCAAAGGCCAAAAATCGCAAATATCAGTCAGATAAACAAAAAATCTTACAGTATCCAGACAGCCTATTAAGTCTAAGCTGACTATTGACAACAAGCTATTGGAACAGGTTATGAGTTTCAGATACTCGTATCTGGGAGTAGAAATACTAAGTCAAAGCGATTTGTATACTGAAAACCGAGAACAGGTCAACAAAGCATAAAATCTGTCGTGGTGTCTGAGGAATGTAACATGGAGAAATGAGGATATATGTATCGAAAGCGAGGTCAGAATATACAGGACACGTGTGAGACTCAACATGACGTATGCTGTGGAAAGGCGGGCTGACACTGTTCGTACCAAACTACTCAGAACTGTTGAAATGAAGGTGTTAAGGTCTCTCTCTCTTCAATCCATGCTTGATTGCATTGCATTTGCATGCGTGATTACGCCTGACTCCAGGTATGGACCATGCCTGGATAGTTCCCTCTATCTGGAACAGTCTTGTGGTTTTCTATAGGCAATCGTCAGTGATAATGCTGATAATTCAGTGACTAGGCCGCTTCATCTTGTCTGTTGACGTTCACGCAACCTTGTCACTTCCGACACTTCCCAGAAGAATAGTTTTCTCCAAACTATCAGAATTCCCCCTGGAAATATGTCCAAAGAATTGCGGGATTCTTTTCTGGCACATGGATGTAAGTCTTTCTCTTATGTCCAGCTCCTGGAGTATAGATACATCCGTACGTCTGGCCGTACACGGAATCCGCAGCATTCGCTTCCAACGCCACATTTCGAAAGCTTCGATTTTTTTTTCTTTTCAGATTACTTCCGTGTCCAACACTTCACACCGTACATGAACACTGAGAAAACCAATGCCTTCACCAGTTTTTTTTTGGTTTGGTTATACTGCAATTCTTTCCAATCTTCACTAGCCTACTCATAGCACTTTTGGCAAGGCTTTGGTGTTAAGGTTCATTACTGGAGAAACGCTCTGAGACCGAATCCGTATTACTATAATTAGAGATAGGTGTGAAATAGAGGATATCATTCGATGGAGCAGATCTAGACAAAGATACTAGAGGGACGATGTGGACAGAATGAGCAGCGATAGACTTGTGTACACTGCAGCCATTAAAATCCCATCTGCACAACGTCCGCCTGGAAGACCACCCAAAAGATGAAGGAACAGTTGGACCCCATAATCTCAGGAGAACAACTAGTTTTGTGTAACACAGATCTGAGGATATCTTAAGATGACGAAGAATCAAAATCAAAAGATCCTTTATTTTCTATTTCCTGGATCTGGGGTGCAATTATGAATCTTCTCTGTCTATCTACCCGTAGAGAGTGGTAATTTAGGGATATTTATTTTTCCATGAGACTTATTTTTGCTTCATATATGGCCACACTGATGATCAATCGTCAAAAAATATGAACACGTAGAATCAAACATGATAATTTTAATTTAGAACATCATTGCGACCTTAAGCATTAACCAAAACACAAAATTAGGTTGAATTGACCTAAGCGTTTTAGTTTTATTTCCGTTTTTGAAACAGTTTTATACACCATTTGACGTTTAATCATCAGGGTGGCCATTATATGAAGCAAAGTATCGTCGCATTAAAAAAAAATCTTCAAATTAATCACTCTCTAGGGGGTAGAGAAGATTTAGAATATCACCACTGGATATTTGGAAACACGGATGACTGGAGTTTGGGTAAACGAAGTTATACTGTGTCTCATAAAGAGCATAATACGAGGTTCTAGAAATGAAGTCCCGTTTGGCAGGTTTAGACGAGTCATCATTCTCTTTCCGCGCCTAATGGAGCATAGTGCACCGAATTGGTGCATCAATCGCAGTGTGACGGGATTATTTTTATTACTTGAAGAAAAGGTGATCTGTCTTACGCTTCAGGTGCCAGTCCAGGGACTATAAACTATTCTAGTGTAAAAACACCCATTTTTTAAATTTTTAAATCATATAACACAAAGTATTTTACAAGTATAATACGTTGAATTACATTCCCAGGAGTTACAACAACTCAATTCGGGACATAAATAATATTAGCATTTAGAAAATAACACATATTGAGAACAACAAAGAAACAAAGAAAGTTTAGCACCTTTATAACTAAATATACAACAACAATATATACGCCTAAAACCGTTTCTTACACAAGCAGAATAAATATATATAAAAAAAAACGCTTTTGAGAATAAAAAAAGTAGTGAATCCACTAAGGGAGATAAGGTCATTAACATCACATGCCATGCAGATGATGCTGCCATAGTGATGATGAGAACATATCTATCTCAGTTAGTAAACATCTGGATGCCTAAGAAATGTCGTATAATACAATGAACACATGAATATTGGAAACATAATTCGGATATACAAAACGTGTGTCAAACCAAATCATGGTGTATACAACAGAGGCGATTTAAATCAATATTTCACGTCAACCATGTTGGGAATCGAACCCGAGACCTCTTTCAAGGTAGGCAAGCGCGCCAACCACTACACCACGAAGCCAACATTTAACAAATTCGGCAAAATTTGACAATTCGACAAAAAACAAGTGCATATTCATACATATTAATTTAAACAACAACTATTTTGCATGTACTCGTCATGACATTGTTATGACGCACTATGGTGGCGCAAGCTTTTGTATTCCCTCTTCATAAAAGGGTGCCGCCCTCTTCATCAAAGTGGACGCCCACTATGTTCATCGTCGTGGACATTATCACGACCATCGTTGAACTGTCTCACCCATTCTACATACACCTCACAGATCTGTTGATGAATGAGGACGGATTTAACGTTCTCCGCTTTTCATCACCATTCTCTTTTCCGCACCTAATGATACATAGGGCACTACATTGTTACACCAATCGCAGTTTACCTGAATTTTTTTTGTTATATGAAGGTAAGATGATCAGTCTCACGCTTCGGGTGCCAATCCAAGGACCATGAAATGTTTTAGAGAAAAAAATATTTTTAAATAAATGCTTCATCAACCATGCCGGGAATCAAACCCGAGACCGCTCGCATAGTAAACAAATGCGCTGACCACTACATCACGAGACCGACAAGGCCTCAAGGAAACTTTTCTTCGCTTTAAGGATCCGAATAGACCTTATCTCTCAAGCGGCGGAATTTCCAATCTTATTCGGCATTTCAAACAAGTACCACGAAGCATACACAACAGTCAGCTAACTCACAATGGCGTCAAATTATTCCCAAGAGTTATACGTCATTGATATGATTTATTTCCATATTAAATTCTTCCATCTCAGTTAAAATATTTTTATTGTATTTAATTTTATGAAAAAATAATATGACCAATGTAACGTAAAATAACTTATCAATATTTTTAATGTAAATAATGTATTTTAAGTGTTTTTCATGTAATTTAAGGAATTCTGTACATAAATTAATAGAATATTTTTATAAATTTACCTCTTTGTAGCAAATCCTATGTAAATATGTTTTTGTAGTTTTTTTTAAATGCTAGTTTTCAATAAATGTTTGAAAATGTCGAAAGCGTTTTTATTACTTATTTATTTTACTTTAGCAGCCTCCTAATGAGCTGAAGGGTGCGGCGTGGCGCTGAACCCGGCTTGGACACATGATGAGGACGCCTCAGGAGAACCTTAACCTATCGTCCTTGAAATACGGCTTGATTAAAATGACAGCTGCCAAACTAATGTCATTAGTGATGGGAAATTACTGATTACTGATCATGTACCGATTTCATCATTTTTTAATGCAAACGTGAAACTATGTTTCCAAAAACTGATATAAAAACGCAAAAACAAGCCTATTATAGTGTGTTGAATACAATTATTAAACTAAACAATTAAATGTAACTAAACTCTTTAAACTAGAATCTTTAAAATTTATTCATAAATTAGCCACTGATGTAATTGTAGACGAAGAATTAAAACTTGAAAAAAACTGTAGTAAACATGAACACAATACGAGAATATCAGAAAAATATCATATACAATCTTTTAAAACGAGAAAATGACAATCGAGACTTATAAACCATGGACTGAAATTATACAATAAACTACCAGACAAAACTAAACAAAATACTCAGACAACCTTTACAAAAGATGTTAAAAATATTATTATTAACAGTAGAATGTGAATTTTAAAAGTGAAAATATTTTGTTAAATGTATGTAACCCGTAAAGGTTTATCAATAAAATTTAAATTAAAAAAAATAATTGTGCAGTGAAATCAAAATATGTATAAAATAGGTATTTTAAAAATTATAATAGGGTCGAAGCACCAATGAATGACCATTCAAGGTTCAGCTTGTAGTAAAATCCACATCAAAGGTATAAATTTCATTATTATAAGCGTACAAAATAAAAGAAAACAATAAAGTACTTTTACTTTTAAAAAAATAGCAGAATCACCAGTGAATGACCACTAATATCTCAGTAAAAATAATACTCAGATATAATTACATCATAACATTATAAAACACCCAACACATTAGAATATGGATATATTTATTGCTTACTTATTGGCATGAACACTTGACAAACTTACTACTATGCTCTATTTTTTGTAATTTTATTGATATCATTCTAACTTTGCTGGAATTCCACTCGTCCATGCGCTTTGTAGCTGCACGATGATTGGTTATCTAGCTTTCATATATCAACTTCAAAATACCTAAATTTTGTAAATGGGGTCTAGAATTCCAATCGTCTATGCGCTTAGTAGCTGCAAGACGTGTTGTAATCTTACTCCTTTTTATTATTCATATTATTTTTATTTTTTTAGAATCATTAATACACTAAATTTATTTGTCAATTTTTTTAATGTGTAAATGGGGGCTAAATTTCTAACTGTCTATGCGCTCTGTAGCTGCAAGACGTCCTGTAATCTAGCTCCTATCTGTTTTAATTTTTGATTGATCTTAATTGAAAACGAGGAACTAGAATCCCAACCGTCCATGCGCTCTGTAGCTGCAAGACGTACTGGGATATTTATTAATTGTACAGCGCCCTTGAGGTGATTTTCACAAAAATGGCGCTATATGAATTATCCAACTATATATATATATATTTATAGAATTGCATAAAAAATAGCATCAAACAAAACACTTACCACATGTTTCCTTATAAAACACTATCAATCTCAGAACAATAACGGGAAGACGCACTATCACATTTTGACAACTTACAGTTCAAAACTGGTAGATTTGTTTCTTACTTAAAGATGTGTCCGTCTACTGTTTTTGTCATAGTTTCTAGTGTTAAAAGTTTTTTGACTGGACACTTGCAGCAATTCTTATTATATTGTGTTTTATTAACCAATGTTGATTTACTGGGGGGTGGTCATCTACTGGTGCTTTGACCCTACACAAATAGGCACTAACTATGCACGACACTCGCCTATTCTGCGTTTACATTCCTTAGCCAACAAATTTACTTGTGATGTGGACATTTTTAATAAAATAATTATTCATTTTAAAACGTTCTTAAATGCATTGTTTAAAACTAATTATTAAAGTCGTAATAAAACTTTCTTTTTCATTTTCGCCAAGACAGGCGCCGTGGCGTAGTTGTTTAGACGGCCAACTGTGAAATTGGCGTCGCGGGTTCGATTCCCGCCAGTTGCAAGAAAAAAATCCAAGAAAGATTTTTTCCTCGATTGGTCTGGGTGTTATGGTGTATTTTTCATTACCTCCTTCCACATCCCCTCTATCCCACCTGCTGACAGGCCTCAAAATAGAGGCTCAGCGGGTTTCTTTCTCTTTAATTAAAGAGCTCTTTAAATTAAAGATTTTTTTTTTAATTCCAATATTTTTCTTATATCCATATTTTTTATCTTTTTTACTATGCAAAGTTTCACTTTTTATTTTTCATTGCAGTATGCTTTTTATTGTTTCATGTATGTATTTTTTATGTATGGTTTATTTTTAAAATTATTACTTACTATGTTTGTACTTACCAGTATAATTTTTGTAAATGCCCCTTGGGCGTATTGTAAAATTAAATAAATAAAAAAAAATTGAATAAATAAAATAAAGTCTTCTGCTTAAGATGTCATTCCGGGAAAAGTGAAATGTAACTATTTAAACAACCTGTAAAATCGACGTCTCACGGTCCGGTCCACCTTGCCAAGAATCGAACCCAGAACCTCAATAATGGTGGACTAACGCGCTAACTACTTTACAATGATGCGGACTTACCTGTACATGATTTCCATTCTTGGAATTTTTACCTGAGACCGCCATTTCACACTCAGAACTGTATTCTTCATCCGCCTGGACAGAGATAGGGTAAATAAAAAATCAGAACGGAATTGTTTGTATTTTCTTATTTAATAAATAAATTAAATTTGGTATTTTTTGGGAAATCCTAAACATTTTTAGGATATTCATAAGAATCTTTCAGTTTTATTCGTGAACAAACTAACCATTTCGTTTCCGCGTAAGGATAGACAGAAAGGATAGAACGCCAGACCGTCTTTGCATATAGACCTCGCATTAGAGTGGGCCGATGATGTATGAAGTTTTCTTATTTGTTTAGACATCAAAGTAAAGGGGTCTAAAAAGTTGCATTTTGGATCACATTAAACGTAAAAATTATTTTTAAAAATATTCCATGCTACTTTTGGCCCTCTTCCGAGGTTTGAAGTTTATAACTGTCTGAATATTTTGTTAATTATCTATGAAGATAAAATTAGTTTTTGTTAGTAAAGATATAACTTAATCACATTACAAATTCGAACACGTTTTAAAACTACCGAAATGCAAAAAGTTTACACTCCGCGGAACTGATTCCGTTGAGCGCCTGGCTAGTATTGACGAAATTAAAACAATGCTACCCATTTATTACAAAACAAAGTGCAACTCACGCCCTTAGATGCTTATTTGATAAGGTTTAATGCACAATTTAAAATTTAATTGGACTGATTTGGTTACTTAAATACGAAATGACAGCCGGTTTAGCGCAAAAAGTTGACTTTTTCGATAACTTTAAGCTCTGGTTGAGGGCCAAAAGTAGTATTAAATATTTTTTGCATTCCGAGTAAGCCAAAATGCAACTTTTTAGACCCCTTTCATTTCGAAATTCGAAAAAAAATTATCGGCCCACCAAACCTCGCGTCTTCTATTCGCATACATCTTCTCAAGCACGCGCGCCGATTATTCCTACTTTTGACACGTCCATCTTTAAGTATTTGTTGGATTTGGTAATGCCAAGTCTTTCTCGGTCTTCCTCGATTTCTGCATCCACCAACATTCGCATGGTAAATCTTTTTAGCCGTTCTTTCGCCGCCTTTCTTGATTTTGTCGATAGTACTCGTCTCAGCCTTACATAATGCACTCAAACTTGACATTTGAGCCCAGCACATAGTTTGACCACACAGAGATCGCATTTCGACAGCATTCAGCCTACATTTATCATCGTTTTTCTGACGAGGAAGTTCAGTGTTACGGAAAATTTGATAGAAATAATGTTTTCAAAGTTTTAAAAAAAGGAGTATTTAATTGCAGCGCGAAGTTTCTAGAAAAATTCAATAAAAAATAATAACTTTAGGTACATAATATAATGTATATAGGTATACTATAAATTGCTTTTTTTCTGTGGTTCTGTGTGATACAACAACTCTCATCTATGAAATCAACTCAAACGACGTAACTTCGTGATATATTATATTGTGTAGTTATATTATCCATTAATTTAACATACAACTTACATAAAAGTTTATAAAAAATAGCACAATTATTTTAGTTAGTATTGCGTATTCTCATTACGATTGAAATGTCGACTGGCCGATTTGTTCTAGAAATGAATAGTGCCAAAAACGGCCGCGTCGAGCGCCACGAGTGTTGCGAGTCATATGTCAAAAGTATCATCTCAAAGAAAAATAGTCCTTAAGAAATAATGTTAGAAATACTGTTTTCCAAATCAAGAATCTTCAAAGAATTTTTGTAATATGCAAGTTTACTCCGGGAGAAAAATCCGGCCACTGGGTTTTAAATGTTCAAAATATAGTACACTTATTTGTATGAAGAAATAAGCTGGAGTAATTGACAAGTTCTTTGGCTCATTGCTGGCGCTGGGCGTGCTTTATTAATAGTTTTATTTATATTTGGAGAAAAATACAAATGGTGGCAATGATTTATAAGAAACAGTAATTATTTGTTTGTTTTTCTGTAAACAAAGTTACCCTAAAACATTATTATGGATGGTCAAATAGCTGCGCATAATCGCTTCTCACACGGTTCGCCCCTGGTAGGGGGATATTGGACAGCCATTGTTCCCTATCAGGTATAAGCACCATAAAATGCTTTTGGAAGTTGAATTCCATAGTCATTACATCCATAAAAAAGTTGACTTAGTTTAATAGTCCATTAAGAAATAAAAAATATATAAATATCCACTGAACTTCCTCATTCGTCACAATAAAATTTTATTACAAACTATAAAAATTGACATATTTAGCAGTTTTTGATTTTGTAAATTCAATATGAATTCACAAATTCAATGCTTATTACGCTTCCACGAAGACTACATAGTGCCTTATGTACCATTGTGTGTAGAGAGAGGAAGATTATGTACAATTGTCGAATCCACCGCAGTGTCAAATGTCTGTGTAATGAATTCTAGAGGCGTGTCTGAAAAAATATAATTATGGTTATTACGTAAAATAATTTTCAAATTGTTGCTTATTTTATTTTTTAAATAGAGTTCGCTGCGATTTATTGCAGAAATGTAAGACGAGTGATTCTTAAGAGGAAAAGCGGTCTGACAATTCTTCATACAAACGAATCCCCGTATTTTCTCCCTGGGTTATCCCACTAGAACAACTTGCCCACCACATATCGACGTGCTTAAAAACATGCTAAGCATTTGAGCGATCACAATGAACAATAATGAGCATGCTTAAGTTATCGCAGTCGTAAGTCGACGCGTGTGTAATCTCTAAGTCAACACGTGTGTCGGTTTGTTTTTTGTTTCCTCGTAAATAAATACAGTTCACTGGCGAAAAATCGGCGTTTACTATAAAAAATAATACAATATATTGCATTTGCAAAATAGTAACGAGTATCTAATTCAAAAAAGTGAAATTTAAATTACAATTACTATGGCGACTGCTTTTCTTGACATTTGGCTCGCCAACCGCCGGCTTAATGCAATAAATAGCGTGATAAATAATAAATAAATTCAACAATGTTTTGAGTATGTCCAAATGCTTGCAGACTGGCTGGATTTTCTCCCTAGGGAGTTGTTCATAATTAAATTTGTCGCAACAGAGAGGGAAAACATTTTTGAGAAGGGAATATGGGAGTCTAGGCATTTACAGGGTTTATGACCTGTCATTGACTGGCTTAAGTGGCACTTTACACACTGTGTAACATCTACCATTCTGCCCATGTTTAAACATCCACATTTCCTCGACTCTTCTATCTGTTGTCTCTTATGAAGTAAAGGAAGTTCAATAACTCCCTAGGGAGGAATTCCAACCAGTCTGCAAGCATTTGGACATACTCAAACATTGTTGAATTAACTACCGGTAAAAGAAGAAATATAAAAATTGGAATAATATTTTCAGGCGTTGCCTAGTAAGTGATTTGGTTCAGCTGGATGAATCTCAAACACATGATAAAGGTTTCAGCTGCTTCCGGATCATATCGGAATCAATTGGGACCGGACTCCATTCGGATAGTCAAAACTTCGGAAAATTTTATTTTCTCCGAAAAAATGGTCTATTTTAATTAGTTACAGTATGTATGTATGTTGAAAATGGGAGAAAATACTATTTTTAAAGAAAAGGAGCTTTTAATTGATTAAATGAAAAGGCAAAACTTTTACATGTTAAGCGTTACAGTACAGTATTACGTACCATGCGGTAATGAAAGAAAGCTTTCAATGAGTTCATCATCATTTAGAATTTGAAACCCAGGGTCTGACGAATCACACACCATCCACTCTGCTATATCTTCAGCACTAACTTTCAAACATCCAGGAATTTTTAAAATAATGTTTCTGCATTCATCGAGTGATTCTCCTGTCTCTTCTCTTTCCTTTTCTTGAACTTGAGCATTCCGAAAGCGATTCGGATAATCAGCGATTCGGGTAATCGGAGTTCGGATTATTGGAATTCTACTTTACTTACGTGTATGTAGCTAGGTAACCGTTTACGAATGATATAAGACAATATAACACAATAAATGTCCAACAGTGTGATGAAGCGAATGCGGGAAGCTAAGTGAAAACATGGCCGTCTATCCTCCATCCCAGCGAGTGCAGACAATAGAAAGAAAAGGAAAAATAATATATACACAAAAATAACCAAAACACCAGAGAAATAAGAAAATAAATTACAAAATACTAGATTTTAACACGAGTTGTATCAGTTTTTATTTCAAATTTAAAAACAAACACCAAAAGAAAATCGTAAAGGTTGTATATACTTCGAAAGACAATTTTCTGTTATACAAGATATTGTGTCTGCTTTTACTTTACATATATTATTTCATTTGATAAAAAACCTTCAAAACGGAATGTCAAGAAATGAGCATTTTCGACCCCTATTTCTGTTCCCGTTACATTATTGACTAATTTGTAGTAAAATGATAAAGGAGAATACGTGATTTACTAATTTGTTGTGAAATGAAGGAAAATAAATTATTTACTAATTTGTTGTAAAATAATGAAGGAGAATACATTTTTGACTATTTTTTTTGTATAATAATGAAGGAGAATACCTTATTGACTAATTTGTAGTAAAATGATAAAGGAGAATACATTATTGACTTATTTGTTGTAAAATAATGAAAGAGAATACATTATAGACTGATTTGTTGTAAAATAATGAAGGAGAATACATCATTAACTAATTTGTTGTAAAATAATGAAGGAGAATACAATATTGACTAATTTTTTGTAAACTAATGAAGTAGAATACATTTTTGACTTATTTGTTGTAAAATAATGATGAGAATACATTATTGACTAATTTGTTGTAAAAGAATGAAGAAGAATATATTTATTTTACTTATTATAACCCCGATATCTTTCATTATTTTCCAACAAATTCGTCGATAATGTATTCTCCTTTCATCTTTAGATTGAACGCGAACAAAACGAGGTGTCAAAAATGCTCACTTTAATCTACTACTACTTGAGGCTTGTAATAAAAATAAATAATGCATGTAACGTAAAAGCAAACACAATATCTTTTGAATGGCATATAAGCTTTACCATTTTGTTTTACTTTTTTGGTGTTTAGTTTAAAATTTGAAAAAAAAAAACGATACAATAAAAAATATTAATAAATAAGTGACTTTTTTTTATGATCTTAAAAAGTATTTTTATAAAATAAAATACATTATTTTTTATAATGATTTAATAACCTTTATTAAATATAAGGAAACAACACGATATTTTATTAAATTCCGATAAATATTATTTAAAATTAAGTATTTTAATTACACATTCAAATAATAATAATCTAGATTTTTACATACAATATGGATACAAATATGTTTGTTCGTAAGAGGGATCGACTCACAAAGAAATAATTTTTTTCTAACTACGCTATAAATTAAATAGGTAAGACTTTTTTCCAATAAAATTTCGGAGTTACTTTTAAGTGGTACAAATACCGACAGAGATGAAGAACATTTTAGAGAAGGAATATGAAAGTCAAGGTATTTACAGGGCTTTAAACCTGTCATGGGCCGGACTGTGGTATTGTGTAGATTCACCGCCTTTGTTCGAGCATCTGTATTTCTTCAATTCTTCCATCCGTTGAATTGAAGAAATATGGATGTTCAAACATAAGTAGATAAGTAAATGTTACACATTATATAAAAAGGCCACTTTAACAAGGCAATATGACTGTCTGGACTTCATTACCTTATCTAATATGTTCTGTCTCTGTTGTAACATATTGATCTTGAAACAATTTTCAATCGCTTTCTAGTATGTGATATAGTTCGTTAGAATTTCACCCACATCGATAAAGGTTTTATCGACGAAATATAGACGGTGGAAAGCAAAAAATTCCTAAGCGACATGTAGCCAACTTTACAGAATAGCCAATTTGAAGTTTTTTTTTAAGTAATAAAAAAACTATTTTAATTTTTTTTCACTTAAATTATCTAGGAACCACGCTCAAATAATAGAGATATAAATAAGATTTTTTTAATGACTAAAAAAACTTTAATTGACTCTTTTTAAAAGCGACAAGTGGTCGCTTAGGAACTTTTTTCTTTACATCGTCGATATGGAATAATTTAAGAAATGATAATGTTGAAACATTGACAGAATGGTGAATGCCGCAATAACATTTGTTTTATTACTTATAAGAGTCTGCATTCCTCTTAGACACAAAATTTACAAAAAAAGTATTTTGGAATAAATATTTTTAAAATGTCAAAAATACACAGCAAAGGACATTTTTAATTTATTTATTAAAAAAACGAAAAATCTCCTTTTAAAATACAGTTTTTTGGATAACATAATAACAGGTTTTGTTCCGAAACCAGTAGGCGTTAGTATTACATTATTTTCTTTTAAAGAGAGTTTTTTCTGTACACACGTAATCTTAAACATTTAAAAAACACTCCTGATTTTTTTAATTTAAAATATGCTAAGTTTGATAAAAAAATACACGAATTAAAAAATAAGATATTATGCTTTTTAAAAAAAGGTGACGTACTAGAGAACTAACTTAGAGTAGAATTAATTATTGAAACACTGTAGTTTTTTTTATTTCAGGTTGAATTTTATCGTAAAGTTTTTTTGAAGTATTTTTTGTTAAAAGCGTAATATTTTAATTTTTAAACAAATATTTACGACTACCAACAAATAGTACAAAAATACAAAAATAATGAAAAAAAACTTAGTTCTGAATGCTTGGAGGTAAAATTTTGGAAAAATCTCAATTAAGTATAGAAATGGACATATCTCCTAAACTATAAAATTTTAGCTAGGAAAAGTTAGATCCAATAATTAGCAAATGACCTCTTCTATGTGCGAATTTGCTATGGCGGGTTCAGTTCCAGTCACCTGTATATATCAAAAGCATTTAACTGTCATTTTACATTGAAAAAATAATGGATTAAAAAAAAAAGACTTGAGTGTTTTGAAAATATTTATGTATTAGGATGTATACACCGAAAGGATTCTTTACTAACGATTTGGGATACTTAAAAATGAATAACATTTTATTTCACTTTAAGAAGACAAAGGCATTTTTTGCCGCTGTACAAAATTAGGTGAGGTACGCAGAATATGTTTGTATTCGTATCGCGAACGAACAACGAAAGAACGATAAAAAAAATGGCATGACCAAACCCAACATGACAGAGTAGGGTGACGTTATATCCTCTCTGCCTACCTCTGAGGTCTACTCCCAACTGAAAGAATGTCTAATTCGGATATTAAAAAAAAAACTTTAAATGATTTATTTATTTATTTGACACTTTATATACATATAAGGGCGGGCATATTGCCTTAAGCAATTTATTCCTACCTACCCAAACCGTGCAGCTGGAGAAAATTATAAATACATGGACATATTGAATCTTACATTTTTTTACAAAAATTAAAAACAAAGATTAACAAAATAAAAATATATAAAATAAAAAAATACACTTTACTATGAAGAGAGGAGAGGGGATGGGAAGGAAAGAAGGCTCCCTGGACAATTGGACATTGTCCAATGAGCCAAATTTCTATGTAGAGTATGAACTGAACTAATATTTCTCAAGAATTAAAAAAACAAATTGAGATAAATATCAATATAAATATAGAGAGATAATTATTATTCCATTCGAATATAAAATTTTAGCAAACAAAAATGACCCTGATTTAGCGTTGATAACACGATAATAAGGGTCAAATTCCTGTGCGCAAGTATAAGGGAGAGACGCAATCAATCAATTCTGGAGTATTAATATAATAGATTATTTTATATCCGACTGATACATTCCTTCAGATGGGAATAGTACTTGATAGATAGTCGAAGATAACTCTATAAACTTGCCATTCTCATCGGAGCACTGGGCTTGGAGGGGGAGATTTAGCAAAATGAGAGCACTCACTCTTCACAAAGTAGCCAGGTTCTTCAAAGGCCTGGGCTTGGAGGACGATAACTGATTTACGAGGACCCGTCACAATAGATCTACACGGATCGCAGTGACGTCAGGAGCTAATATAGCACTAACGCCCATTTTTCAGAATAAGAAATTAAAACAGAGCATAAATAAATAAAATAAATATTTCTATTTTATCCCTTCAATTTACACATCCTTGTTCTAATACATACGAGTACTTTATATTATTAACGTAGAACTTACACGAAGTAATATAACATTTCTGGCACGTGTTCTTAAGTAATATTTTCGCATGATAACAATATTTCATCTAACTTTGTTTGATCCAACATTAGTACTAGGAAAGCGCCAACACTAAGCAAGCGTTATAAAAAATGGGGTTTTGTTACGTATGCGAAAAATGTTTCAAGTATTTTGAATGTAGCGCTGATAAGGGTCAAAATCGCGTGAAAAACAATGATAAAATAAAATATTTTAAAAACGATTTCGGCCCTTATTTGCGGAGTATTTCAATGTCTAAAAAAAGTACTGAGGAAAGTTCATTCTATTGTCTTCACTTTTGAGTAATTATCTGCATATGGGAATAGAATACACTTTCCTCACCTAAGGAAAGAACATTCTACCGTCCTCATCTTCAATTTATTCTCCGAATATTATATTCGAATGCACTTTCCTCACCTTGACTTTCATTCTAATACGGGCATTTGTATTTTAAAACAAAGGCGAACACAAAATTATAGAGGTTCACAAACTTAGTTATTTGTGTACAGAATAAAAGTTTTAGATTTATAATTTTTTTTTTAAATACAAAAAAAATATTTGTCAGTACAAAATACAAGTTATTTCAAGAAACTTATTTGAAAAATTTCTATTAAATATTAATGGTACATAGGGCATTACATATTTTTTTATACATTTCAGCGTTATATAGATAATTTATTACATACATAACGGCAAGATCGTCAGATTGACGCTTCATAAACTAAAAATACCGTAATTGTTATTTTAGAAATCGAACCCAGAACTTCGCACATGAACAAAGCTTAACACGTTATGGTATATTAACATAATGAGGTCTCAAGTTCGATTTCCGGCTGGGTAAACATTTTGCAAATACTATCGGGGATCACAAATTTCAACCGTAGGTCTGATTATCTTACTTCTATATGATTTACAGTGCGGAATATAAACTTTTAATTAAGTTGCATTGTATAATGCCCTATGCACCATCGAAAATGATGCATATAAAAATACTTGAAACATTTCGTGGTACAATTAATATTAATACATTTATATTTTTCAATAAATACATTTCGTATGTTCAACATTATGTACATAAAAACATTACAATAAATAAATAAATTATGATTTGATTAATTAATTTTTTTAATTGAAGTAAATCACTTTTGAACGCCAAGACCCCTATGCTTAAATTCATACGGCACAAAAATGAACTTTTACAAATATGTATATTTTTTATATAGGAAGACCACATTATGGACTTTTACAAAACTGAGTATGTATGTTTGAAAGATGTGTAAGGCCCAGTTACACAAAAAAAGTTTAAAGGTAATGCATTTTTGCGTTTTCATCAAAAGGGAAAAGCGGGTTATTGTATAATATTACGTTTTCAAGCTGCAAATTTTGTCCATTTTGACAAAAGAGCATACTTTTTTATGCATCTGGGCCTAAACTGGAGTAACATTGTATGATTGAAAATAATATAATGGATTCAATCTTAATTCATTCGAAATGGTGAAAAAAAAAATACGGTAAAATCAATTCGATCTAATTTTACCGTGCCGCGTATATTTGCACGACCCGTCTGAAAGGGGCCAAACATCTATTTGAATACGTATCCGACAGGTGATTTCAATTAGCCTATGAACTATGTTTAATTAATATTTTTTACAAACATGATTATCAATTTTTTTCTACAATTTTTGATAATTATCATATTAAGGATTTTTTTAAATCAGTCAATTTAATTTTAATGATTTTTCTAAACATTTAGATATAACATAAATTTATTTACACGCTTAAGGACAGTTATTCCGATAAAAGTTTAGTTTAAAAAAAACTGCATGTTTGTCACAGCGGGTTTCTTACTTTTGAATAATTTAAAGTGTCCGGGCGGATAAAGAATACAGTTTTAAGTGTAAAAAGTAATCAGAACCCCGGAAACGCGTTTTTGACTCGATGGCTACCTCCAGTAAAAATCCTGAAAGAGGAAATCGAGCGGAGATAAAGCCGCCTCGTAGTGTAGTGGTCGGCGCGATCACCTACCATGCTTGGGTTCCGGTTTCGATTCCCGTCAGGGTGGCCGTGAAACATCAATAATAATAATAACAATTAAGATTAACAAATTACAATAGGGATGAAAAACATTTTAAAGCAAGGAATGTGGAAGTCTACGCGTCCATTATAACACGTCATTGGGTGGTTAAAGAGGCCACTTTACACACTGTGCCACATTCATAATTTTGCCTATGTTTGAGCATCCATATTTCTTCAATTCGTCCATCTGTTGATTTGAGTGCAGTTAAAGAGCTGAAACCTTTATTGTTGTGAAGAGATTCATCTGGTCGAATTATTTCACAAAAAAAAATAATTTAACTTTTAAACTTTTTTTTTGTGCCAGTCGGTTTTGTAACAATATTTTGAGTTTGTCCAAATGTTTGTAGACTTGCAAATGCGTATACTTCCATATTCTCTTCTCTTAAACGTTTTTGAGCCGTGTTATAATTTATTAGTACTACAAATTGCTGTTCACACGTGAAAAATGGTCGAATCCTGGGACAAGTATTGTCCGCATGTAAGCGGTCTTTAAAATACGGTAAGACTACATCAAATAACCATGTTTTCTAGAATGTTTATTTAAATAAAATTAAAAATAATTAAACGCTTCAGGCGATCAGTCCAGCGATGGCAAACTTCAGTACTAAGCCACCATTGAAATAAATATTTTATATCGATCTTGCCAGGGGTGGAGCCCGAGACCTCAAACATGATAAGCGAACCACTATACTAAGAGACGGACATATTTTTTGTAAAAAAAATATACAAAACGGTTTATTGCAAAAAATAATTGAACGCAGTTATGTAGAAAGCAGCCAGCCATAAAAAAGTGAAACTGATAAAATAGCACTTTTGCGAAAAGAGTGAAAAATCAAATCTACACAACAGTTGGAATGTTTTTCACTTTGACAAATGATAAATAATGTAAACATTCGTTTTTTATGCTACAAAAAAGAATTTAACTATGTACGAGGGCGGATTGATAATGGGTCGTAGCATGTGACAACAAAATAAATCATTTTAATTAAATTACAAATTTAAAAGAATCACTATGTAAAGCCCCTTGGGGTATTTTATTGCTAAAATGGCGCTATATAAGTTATCCATAATAATAATAATAATAATAATAATAATAATACCTAGCGCTTACGTTATGGACACTGTATTTTGGGATGCACTCGGAATATTGGTCATCGATTATCTTGAAAAAGGATCCACAATCACAGGAAAGTATTATCGTACATTATTGGATCAATTGAATGATGCAATCAAGGAAAAACGACAACATTTAAAGAAGAAAAAAGTGCTCTTCCTTCAATACAACGCACTGGTTCACACAGTATTAGATACGACGCTAAAATTACGTGATATACACTTCGAATTGGTTGATCATCCACCTTATAGTCCAGATTTAGCTCCTAGTGACTTTTTCCTGTTTCCAAACTGGAAAAAATGGCTCGCAGGAAAAGATTCACCTCAAACGAAGAAGTGACTACCGAAACTAACGCGTATTTTGAGAGTTTCCCGAAATCGTATTATTCAGATGGTATAAAAAAGTTGGAATATCGTCTTACTAAGTGTGAAGAAGTATCGGGAAGTATCGGGTTATGGTCCCGTGGCTAGTGTCTCGGACTCACAGACTAAAGGTCCGTGGTTTAAATCCCACCCTACCCCAACTTGATTCTATTTTCTAAGAGTGAGTTATTTACAACTCGTTGAAAATGGCCCTCAAAATTAAATATTTGGGTAAATCATAAGAACGCAAATATTAATTTTTTTATCAAAAAAAAAGGAGACTATGTAGAGAAATAAATGTTTTTTGCATCCATCAACATTCGCATCGTAGATCCTTTTAGCCGTTCTTTCGCTGTCCATTCGTTCTACATGTTCAAACCAACGCAGCACCCCTTTCTTGATTCTGTCGATAATGCATGTCTCCTCAGCCTTACACACTTCACGGATCTCGACATTTGTGCACCTGTCATACGTCGTTTTAACACAAATTCGCCCGAGGGATCGCATTTCGACAGCATTCAACGTACTTTCATCATCATTTTTTCAATTCCCTACTTCGCTCCCATACATTAGAGCTGGCACTTTAACTCCGCTGTGAACTGCTATTTAGCCTCCTGCGATAAACATTTGTTTGCCAAAGTAGACAGTAGCACGAGGAGTGCCCGAAGATAATAAATAGAATTTTGTTTGTGTTTTGTGTGGTTTATTTCTATTTAAATACAATGCACATATTGTCTTTCGATTTATTTTAAGCCTATTTTTATATAACAGACTTTGGGCTTTAACGGACACTCCCTCCGTTATATCGAGGTTCTACTGTACTTATATATTTATCCAATTTAATATATTCAAGAGAAATAGGTTTCTAGAGGTATTAATCTTCTTATCAATATCTATATCGTTTTTTTTTTTTAGTGCTGTGGGTGTTATCTGCAAATTGAGAAATGCTGTTTTTGTGATCAACACTTTTTTCAGAAGGTAATTGTTATAGGTTTTTTTTGCATGAAAGCGGTTAGGCTGTTTTTGGCAGAACGTAGAATCGACCTTACTGCATCCGAAAAAAAAATCTTTTTTTTTTTAAACTGTGGACTGGCTGCTTTCTTCATAACTACGTTCAATTAACACAATGATTTAACTAGCTAGAATTATGATATAATTAATATTGATACATTTTGAACAATTTTCTTATAATTTATGATTTTGGTTATATACGTATATAATATTTATACAACTCAAGCCTAACGTACGGAAAAGTTCTAGTAAATCGCAAACATGCGAATATTTTAATACACGATTTACAAAATATTTCATTTCTGTTGCGAAGTGCAAGGGTAATATATCGAAGGTGTATAGCGGGATTTGCATGTTAGTGTACCTAATTAGTGTCCTGACGAAACCAGTAGACATAGAAAAGTCAGTTAGTAGTTATACGAGTATATATTATACAAAATTTAACAAAAATCAAACAAAATAAAACGGTTGGGTTTCATTCCCTAGGGAGTTTTAGGGATTGAAAATTATTGCAACAGAGAGGGAAAACATTTTTGAGATGGGAATCTGGAAGCCTAGGCGTTTACAGGACTTATGACCTGCTTTAAAAAAATGCTCCCTTAAATTATTATGTTAAAGTGGGATTTTTTTGATGATGTGAAAATGATACTAAAATCATCATCATTCCATTTCCACACCTGATAGTGCGTAGGGCACTGCATTGGTACACCAATCGCAGTGTACCTTGATATTTTTTGTTTCATGAAGGTAAGATGATGAGGGACTATGAAATATTCTAGTGTAAAAACACATTTTTAAATAAATATTTCATGTCAACCATGTCGGGAATCCAACCCGAAACCTCTTGCATGGTAGGCGAACGCGCTGACTACTGCACCAAGAGGCCGACAAAAAACATAAACCGAGGATATTAAAAACAAAATACAAAATACATTTGACGTTTGTAAATGTGAAATTTTTCGGACTCTTAAGACAGCCATTTTGTTTTCAGCGCCTAGGCCTTGAGTCTAGGTGGTGCTGGCCTCGTTGTATTGGTTAGGGCCAGTTGCATAAAAAAGGTAAGTTAAGTTTACAGTTTAAAAATTGTTGCGTCTTCGTCAAAATGGACAAAAGAGTTCGCACGAAAAAATAAAAAACCAATCAACTAATTTTGAAATTTACATACAAAATACACGAGATAAAGTGTCACGGCATGTCTACGGCCACAAAAGCGGTTCAGAATAGCGCCGCAGGGCTGGTATTCTGAGCGCAATAGGGTATTATCACTCGGGAGGAATATCGGATTTAACCTACTCTACAAATAAAAGATTTTTAAAAGATTCTCCTAGTGTTTATATAAGGCCTTAAAATAAATATTTTCATTCATTATTTTCGTTTCGAAAATAAGGTCTTTCGAAAACGATCGTTTCGTAAGTTGGTAATAAATTTTGTCACAGAAGTTCACGAGCAATGCATTCATTTTAATGTTGGTAATTCCACAGGCCACAGATAGAAATATAAGGAGAGTTGTCTATGAATATTACCTTAAGCCCCCTCCCTTACCCACTCCACACTCCAGTTCCACTGACAGATGAAAGTGAAAACGGATTACATCTTACATCTCGAATTTCTTTTATTATTTTATGGTTGTCAACCACTTCTAAATATCAATTTATCATGAAAATTATCAATCACAACTCGTCGCGTTTGATAAGTGACAGGACGCCGAAAATTTAAACAAACGCCACATAGAATAAGCGAGCTATCCGATGACGTCACAAAACATCCGAAGACGTCATACTTGATGACGTCACGAATTGTTTGTTTTTGGCACCATTCAAATGATTAGAATTTAATCCTTTACATCTCCCTTTTCTTAACAGATTTAAATAAGAATAGTACCGATCGGCTTGTGATTTTTAGTTTATTAGCTAATAAAATAAATCCATGATAATTGCCCGATTTCGTACTAAATACTTAATAGCGCAATGTAAATGGAATACCAGCCCGGTATCCTTAGGCGCATCTCTATTTTTTTCTGCTTATGTTAGTAATCGGCATTAGGTACACATATTGCTCCCTTAAAAAGGCTCAGAATGGCCGTTGTAATATCTATTCACAAAATGATGCACTTCGCAACAGAATAAAAATTTGTACGCTCAACAAAGCGACATTCAAACACGATTTTTTTACATTATTTTTTACAATGACAACAAATCGATTGAAAAACATTACGCAACTCATTTCACATCCGTGGTCATCAAAAAATTCAATCAATACAAATTCTAATGTTTTAAACAAATCTAAGTTGATAAGTTTCGTTTTTTTTCAAACCACAGATAAATGATTGAGTTGTTATTTTATTTTAAATAAACGTACAAAATTTTCATTCGCAGCGATAAACACGCTCATTTTTTCAATAAGCTTTTTAAAAAAATCGTTCATCTTAAATCTGAAGATCATTCATAATCGTAATCGACTCGATTTTTTAAGCTTTGCTAAAGGTGTTAAAATCAACAAACGAAGTATTCAAATATTGTGAAATAAAATGTTGAATTAGTAAAATTGAGACGGTATTTAAGATTTGTGGAGTGTATTTTTAATTCGAGAAATAATAGTGTATTGTGAGATGTTTTAGATTTGTGATATGGATATTCAGATTCGAGAAACGGTGGGTATGTTTTTTGAGATGTTTTAGATTTATCGATTGGATTTTCAGATTCACGAAATAAAATGGATATTTTAGATTTGTGAAATTGATTACAGATTCGAGAAATGGTGGGTAAGTTTCGAATTTGTGAAATGGATATTCAGATTGGAGAAATGGTGGGTATGTTTCGTGAGATGTTTTAGATTCGTCAAAGGGATTATCAGATTTGAGAAACAGCAGATAAGTTTTGTGAGATGTTTTAGATTTGTGAAATGGATATTCAGATTCAAGAAATTTTGGAATGTATTTTGAAATTTGAAAATATTAATTCATGAGACGAATTTAAGGATTTTAATGGTAAAAATGATTTAGCAACATGACATTTTACATAATTAAAAAAATACAAATTAAGAATCATAAAATGTAAAGAGAATTTATGAAAAGTAGAGAAAAAATTCATTCAATGTTACATTAAAAAGTAATTAAGCCACACACAATAAAAATAATCATTACGTAATGATTTAGAATGAACATAATAATTTTTAATTAATTTTTATAAAATAAGATGACAAATTTGCGAAACTCAATTTAGTAACGCGGTAAAAGTATTCGATTAGCAATTGTTATAAAAAATAATTATTCAAACAAAATTTTTCAAGATATTTGCCATTTGTAAAATTTAATGTAATGATTAATAAATTATTCTCAATTCAATGCAATTTCAATTTTAAATTGAGTTATGTACATGTAGAATCATACAAATGGAATATTTTTTATTTATTAAACATTTTTTTAACAAACATGTTAAAATAAATAATAATTATTCGAGTATTTTAAAAGAAAAGAATTATCATTAAATTATTGATTAAATAAACAAACATGGTAAACATAATTGCAGTTGTTTTCACAAAAATAAATACATTAAACGTAATATCACATGGTTAACAAATAACAAGTAAAATTAGTATAAAAAATAAATACAGAAAATGTATATTTTTTAAAATTATACCAACATCCAAATTGCAGCGTCCAGAGCCAGGAATGCAGAGACAGAAATAACACATTATGAAATATTATAATTGATTCACATATCACATCAGAGATGAAGAACATTTTGTAGATATTCGGACAAACAAATATTGTTGGTTGGGAGGAAATGCGGCAGCGGAGAAGCGAAAAAGACAACTGAACGTCGACAACGAACTGATTATGCCTAACTGAAAACGAAAAATCGAGGTTTCGCTGTCCCGTTTTCTGCAGCCCAAAACTGAACCGATTTTTTTTTAGTACCATGATGAAATTTTTTGTGCCGATGCCTTTTTTGTTTTTCAATTTTTTCACCATATTTGCATACCTTACGTCCGAACATGATCGATAAAAATAGGCGCTTTTTTAATTTTATTTTTTTTAAATAAATACTTGAGTTCTTATGATTTACCCAAATATTCTATTTCGAGGGGCATTATGCCACTTTACACACTGTGTAACATTCACCATTCTTCCACATTTCCTCAACTCTTCCATCTGTTGACTTTTGTGAAGTAAAGTGTAATAATGTATAAAGTATCAATGATGTGTATAAACTTAAACTTAATATATATGTATTTGTATGTATAAAATATAATATAAATATGTATGTGCGAATATATATGTGTGTGAATGTATGGTTATAAATGCATTACAAGTGCCCCGACTCAACACGGATTTTCTAGCGAGTCGAAGCAAGTTCACAGACATGGGTCGTTCCTGATTGGGTCGCTATAAACTGTGTCTCCGTCCTTAACAAATGTATGTATAATGTAATTAATAAATAAATAAATAAAATAAAAGAGCTGAAACCTTTATCACGTGAGTGAGATTCATCCGGCTGAACCAAATCACCTACTAGACAACGCCTGAAAACTATTTTTCCAATTTTTATATACTTCTTCTTTTACCGGGTAGTAATTCAACAATGTTTGAGTATGTCCAAATACTTGCAGACTGGCTGGATTTCCTCCCTAGGGAGTTATTCATATTTAAATTTATTTCAACAGAGAGGGAAAACAATGTCAAACATTGTCGAGTTTTAAATAACTCACTATAAGAAAATGGTATTCAAATCGGGGTAGGGTGGGATTCGAACCACGGACCTTTGATCCGTGAGTCCAAGACCCTAGCCGCAGAAACACAACCCGATTCAAATACAAAAAAAGATTTATGTTTTTTTGGATGGTTCTAGCTCAAATAAGAAACGACTTATCAAAAAGCAAAATGTTATTATCATACTTTTTCTTAAAAATACAAACGAATCGGTTCAGTTTTGAGGTGTGGAAAACGGAACAACGGAAGTCTATTTTAGTCAGGCAAAATCAGTCCGGCGTGCAGGTGTCTCCTTTGCACACAATAAGTGAGCCATTTGCGAGAGAGTGACAGGAAAAAAGTTCAAATACCTGTTTATCAAAATATATCCTCTTAAAAATCCTCTAAATTTTTGAAGACAAGAACTGAAAAACACCCCGTAGGGCATTATTCACCATCATTCCTTTCCGCACCTAATGGTGCATAGGACACTGCATTGGTACACCAATCGCAGCGTATCTTGATCCTTTTTGTTACACGAAGGAAAGATGATCGGTCTTACGCTTCAGGTACCAGTCCAGGGACTACGAAATATTCCAGTGTAAAACACATTTTAAAATAGATATTTCACGTCAACCATGTCGGGCATCCAACCTGACACCTCTTTTGAATGGTGGGCAAACGCGCTGATCACTACACCACGAGGCCGACCGAAGGCAGAGGGAATTGTTAAGATTGACATATTACGATAGAGATATAGAACATTTTAAGGGGGGGGGGGGTATGGAGGTCTAGCCATTTACAGGGCTTATGGTCTGTCATTGACTGGTTTAAGTGGCTACTTTACACATTGTATAGCATTCACTATTCTGCATATGTTTTAACATCTACATTTCCTCAACTCTTCAATCTGTTCACTTGTGTGAGTTGAAAAAGCTGAAACCTTTATTGATGCGGGTAAGATTCATCTGGCTGAGTAATTTCACCTACTGGCCAACGTCTAACACTTTTTTTATTTTTTTTATTTTGTATCAGTTGGTTGAATCGACAATATTTTGAGTGTGTCCAAATGTTTGCAGAAGTTGAAAGAAGCCTAAAAATACATGAGTGTTTTTATGCGTTCCCATGAACGTAAACGTAAAATAATCCAGACAGATGAATTTCACCCACATCAATAAAGGTTTCGGGTCTTTAAGTTTACAAAAGTCAACAGAGTTCATGAAATGAGGATGTTCAAACATAGGCAGAATCTTAATTGTTACACCGTACATCAAATGGTCATTAAAACCAGCAAATGTCAGGTCATAAGCCCTGTAAATGCCAGTTAAATACAACAGCTACTTAAAATAGATATACATAGTAATACATTTTTTTTTTAAAGGAAAAATAAATATTTGCGTTCTTATGATTTCCCAAATATTTAATTTTGAAGGCCATTTTCAACGAGTTGTAAATAACTCTATTAGAAAATGGGAATCAAGTTGGGGTAGAGTGGGATTCGAACGATGGACCTTTGGTCTATGAGTCCAAAACACTAGCCACAGGGCATATGTATAGTATATAAATAAATTAATATCGATGCTAGTCTATAATAGGAAAAAGTACATAAAAGTAGAGGAAAAGAGGAAAATTTCAAAAAGAAATAGGAAACGTATTTTCCGACATTATCTCGCTATCGCTAAAAGGGTTTTCATCTCTGTTGAAGTATCAGTAAAAATAACTTAAGTTTGCTGTAATATTTTATATGCACCATTTTAATGGTACCTGAAACGTAAGACTGATCAACTCAAAATAACGTTGCAAATTACGAAACAGTGTTCTATGCACCATTATATTCATACAGGGCAGGCATACATTCAAACGTATATTTAATGAACAGAAAAAATGCATTTACAAAAACAATAAAATGCAATAAATGTTTTAAAAAACATATAAATTATACATACACAATGTATATTAAATATTTAAACTAAAAAAATATCTATTGTAAAAAATATTTTTAATAATTTAAAAAAATAAATACACATTTTGTTTCATGTGAGAATAAAAGCTAGTAAATATTAAGTTCTGATTTTCTGCACACTCTAAATGGCATTTACGACACTTCGCATTTGAGTTATATAATCTTATTTACAAACGATTTTGATTCATATTACAATAGTCGCTAAGATTCAT
Organism: Micrasema longulum; assembly: GCF_059751315.1. Taxonomy (NCBI): domain Eukaryota; kingdom Metazoa; phylum Arthropoda; class Insecta; order Trichoptera; family Brachycentridae; genus Micrasema; species Micrasema longulum. Next base: position 142,984 of record NW_028278781.1, read on the forward strand.
TTTTTCTTAAAATCTAGGGGCACTTTAAAAATAAAATGCAAGCGTTTGGAATAGAGCTAATGAAAACAAGTGCAAGCGATACAGAACCTATTTTCAATACACTGGCAGTCAGTAAGGGTCATTTTCGCTTACAAAAAACCATCAATCATTTCGAATTTAAAGCTCGTTTGTGGAAAGTAAAAAATCAAGTGCAAACGATTTTGGACCATGTTGTTAAATATGTTCAAAATCGTTATGGTTTAGTTTTCCTTGAAATTAGATTTGAATGGGGTTGTTTTTCTGTTTTAAGGCTTTAGTCTGGTAAAACGCACGCAAAATGAGGAAATACGATTTTGCCATTTTAAAACTAATGTTTTTTTTAATCGCGCAATAATAAAAAAAAAAAAAAAACATAAATTAGATAAAAACAGACAGTTGGACTCTCCAAATCCGCAAAATTAAAAAATCCCCTTTATTTTCTGAACACACCTCGTATTGCTGTAGTCTGTAGCTCAGTTCGCGGTCAATAATCATAGTATTGTTTTTCTCCGTATGGGCGACTCTATTAGGACTCACAGATTGAAAATATTATTTTTTTATGGGTAAAGAAACGCGAACGAGTAATCTTGCAACATCGAAAATTGACCCTTGTGACAATGAGGAAGTTCAATGCTACGGGAAATTAGATATTAAAAATGTTTTTTTACACGCGGAAAAATTAGAGCATTTTATTGTACGGCTCTAGTTTCTCAAAAATGCATGAAAAAAATAATAAATATTAACTACTTTTGATGACGTCGCAAGTTCTTCTAAATCAACAAATGATAGAGTGTAGTGATAAATTTCCGGGTCCGGATATCAATTCAGGAGAATAAGGTCGTTTCACGTTTTTTTATTTTTTTATTTTTAAATAAGCAAAAAAATATAATTAGTTAATTAGTCTATTTACAAATAAAAAAACTAAAAAGACAAATGAACTCCCTCATTTTTTGTACAAAAATGGTAAAATAAAAGAAAGTAGATTTATAAAGTATAAAAAATAATTTACCGAACAGTGATAATAATACAAACATTTATATTTTAAAATACGTTGAATTGCAGAGTTCTCCTGGTAGATTTTTTCATATTTTCTACAGGATAAAAGAAAAAAAAATTAAATATAATAAAACAATAGGAAAAACAAAGCGTTAAAAATACATTAAAACTCCAATTATCCAGATCAATGAGAGCCAGATTTAATTGCTTTTGAAATAATACAATAAATTGGATTCAATAATTAAATTTTAATTAAATTAAAAACCTCTCTCAATTTGGAAGGAAAACTGATGTTTTTTTACGATATTTGAGTTTGTCCAAATGTTTGTAGGCGAAAGACTGGATTCCAGACAGTAAAACCAACTGGTCCCAGATGAAGTTTAAAAATTGGAAAATTGTTTTCAGGCGTCGCCTAGTATGTGAAAAATTTTAGTCAGATGAATCTCTTCACAACAATAAAGGTTTCAGCTCTTTAACTTCACTTAAATCAATAGATGGAAGAATTGAAAAAATATGGATGTTCAAACATAGGCAAAATGGTGAATGTTACAGTGTGTAAAGTGGCCACTTAAACCAGCCAATGACAGGTCATAAGCCCTGTAAATGCCTAGACTTCCATATTCCCTTCTTTAAGGTATTCTCTATCCCTGTTGTAATTTGTTAATTTATATTTTTTTATTAAAAAAAAAAATCTGTGTGTTCTATTTTGGTCAATTCTGATGGCCATTTTCAACGAGTTGTAAATAACTCACAATTAGAAAATAGATATTAAGTTGTGGCAGAGTGGGGCACGAACCTCGGGCGTTTGATCCACGAGTCCATGACACTAGCCACGGGACCACAGCCACAAATCATTCTCAAAAGAAAATATGGAATAGGCATTTACAGGGTATATGACCTGTCGGCCTCGTGGTGTAATGGTCAGCGCGTTTGCCCACCGTGCAAGAGATCTCGGGTTCGATTCCCGACATGTTTATTTTAAAGGGTGTTTTTACACTAGAATATTTCAGTCCCTGGACAGGTACCTGAAGCGTAAGACTGGTCATCTTACCTTCATGTAACAAAAATGATCAAGAAACGCTGCGATTGGTGTACCAATGTAGTGACCTATGCACCATTAGGTGCGGTAGGGAATGATGATGATGATGACCTGTCGTTGCCTGGTTTAAGTGGCCACATTACACACTGTGTACCATTCTGCCGCTTGTGTTGTAACATCCACATTTCCTCAACTCTTCCATCTGTCGACTTTTGCGAAGTAAAAGAGCTGAAACCTTTATCATGTGGGTGAGATTCATCCGGCTGAACGGATTCACCTACTAGACAACGCCTGAAAACATTTTTTTAATTTGTGTTGCAACAAATTTAGATCTAAACAACTCCTTAGGGAAAAAATCCAGCCTGTCTTGAAAACATTTTGATATACTCGAAACATTGTTAAAAACTTCTCCTATATTTTTTTTTTTTATATAACGATCCGAATGTTCGGAAATCCGGATGACTGGAGTTCGGAAAAGCGGAGTTCAACCGTATATGTTTTTAAAATATTATGTATGCAGATTTAAGCTTCAGATAAGATATACTTTGGTGTTATTTATATGCTAAATAAATGAGTTAAGGGAAATAAAACACAGTATTTTAAACTAAACATCACAAAACATGGTATAAAATTTTCATACAATAATACTCAGGTGTATAATAAAAAACAATAAGTATTTGATTTGTTATATTCTTGTTTTATTATGAAATACATGTGTCTACTAACACGTTCGCGGTTATGCCGTGTTTCAATCGGAAGCAAAATATTCAAAAAAAATAATTTAGTTATGACATGTGTCCATGAGTGGATTTCATGAGAATAAAAGATCTCTTTTGTGGCCCCAAGAGTGTACAAGGTCCTGGATGAACATATTAAGTTCTCTAAAACGACGGCCATTTTCAGGAGAAATATGCAAGTTTGGATTTTGTCTAAGGGAAGAGACCATTGCAGGAGACTGCTGCGATATTGCATAGATTTATACATTATTAAGCGTGTCCAGATGTTTGTGACAATTTATGTTATTGTTACAACTATTTATTTTTAATATTCTTCGATGATGTACATGCTTCCACTTTACATTACGATGTATTCAAAATCTAAACAGAGCTCTTAGCTCTCTCATTGTGTTAGGGATACGTGATTATTTTTTGTAACATAAATTAATAAATAAACTTGGAAGAAATATTGATTCAAAGCAATAACATGCTAACTTGGAAGAAATACTAATTCGTAGCAATAACTTGCTAACTTGGAATAAATATTGATTCACAGAAATAACGTGCCAACTGGGAAGAAATATGATTTCATAGCAATAACTTGCCAACTTGGAATAAATATTGATTCATAGCAATAACTTGCCAACTTGAAAGAAATATTGATTTACAGAAATAACTTGCCAACTTCGAAGAAGTATTGATTCATAGCAATAACTTGCCAACTTGGAAGAAATATTGAGTCATGGCAATAACTTGCCAACTAGGAAGAAATATTGATTCATTGAAATAACATGCCATCTTGAAAGGAGTATCGATTCATAGAAATAACATGCCATCTTGAAAGGAGTATCGATTCAGAGCAATATTCATTCATTAGAATATTGATTCATAGCAATAACTTGCCAACTTGGAAGAAATATTGATTCATAGCAATAACTTGCCAACTTGGAAGAAATATCAATTCATAGTATTAGCTTGCTAGCTTAGAAGAAATGTTGATTCACAACAATAACTTGCCAACTAGGAAGAAATATTGATTCATAGCAATAACTTGCCGACTTGGAAAAAATATTGATTTACAGAAATAACTTGCCAACTTGGAAGAAATATTGATTCATAGCAATAACTTGTCAACTGGGAAGAAACATTAATTCATAGCAATAACTTGCCAACTTGGAAGAAATATTAATTCATAGCAATGACTTGCCAACTTGGACAAATTTTTAAGATTTGTATTCTTTCACAAAATTTCTTGCAATAATTCAAGTACAAGTAAAATTAGTATTTAGATTAGTATTAGTAGTCTCTAGATTTACCGTGTTTGACTTTTAACCGAAAAATGTTGACTTTTTAATAAATTATAAAAATAGAAAAACCGACAAATAACTACGTTAGACAAAGATGAACAAGAATTAATGTCAATAATCTTTACATTAATAAATAAATAATAATAAATTAATGTCCGTGAACGTGCTAAGAAAAATAATTGAAGAAAATTTTTTACCATGTTTTCACTATTTTTTTATCTTCATACAACACAAAACAAATGCAAACAATTATTAACACAGAAGCCTTTTGTTTGTTAGCGACAATTTAGCGATGCAACATATATTTTATTAGATGCGATTCAATATAAAATTATGGTTGAGTAATTATGTAAAGACAATGCGGTGTGTTTAAAATATATTAAAACCCGTATTAGTAAAAAACAATAAGATTCACAGATGAGTATTTTGTTACTTCATATGCACTTTCTACTCTATAGAGCAGCGGCGAACGGTGATTTTGTTTACAGGTAAGCTACAAAAAATGTTTATAAATATGTACCCACATAGTATGTAAACTGCTATTTTTTCTGTGGTTCTGTGTGATACAACAATATCTCTCATCTATGCAATCAACTCAACCGACGATGACGAGACTAGACCGCTGCGCACGTGCAAACCACGAGCCCACTGTTTGATATCGCATGATCGGCCCATTTCACACCACGGAAAAAATCTACACGGAATGATAAAATACAATACGGTAGATCGATATTTATTGTTTTACATTTATTTATTTATTTATTTAATGCCTGGCAAACGCAATAACCAGTACACCATGAGCCCGACTAATCTCCAGTCGATTTCCTTTTGCAGGATGTTTACCCGAGAGTACTTGCTAAATTTAAATAATGATTTTAATAAAATTATCATTAAAATTTATTTTGTCAAGTTTTACAATATTATTTGAATCGGGTTGTGGTCCCGTGGCTAGTTTTGCGGACTCACGGATCAAAGGTCCGAGGTTTGAACCATATTCTACCATAACTTGATTTACATTTTCTAATAGTGAGTTATTTACAACTCGTTAAAAATGATCACCAAAATTGAAATATTTTGGATAAATTATAAAAACGCTAATGTTTTTTTATTTTTTAAAATTGTATATTAACCGAAACGTTTTTATAGATATTTTTATTAAAACATTAACTATGGAGTTTCATAAAAAAATATATATTCTATAATTTTACCGTGCCGTTTAGATTAAGATGATTTGTGTGAAATAGGCTATTTTCCGTCGAATATCACGCGGCTGGTTTGTTTATTTAGAAATTCTTGTAATAATGAACAGACTTTAGCTATATTTCTCAATATTTTTATACAAAACTTTTAAAAAAAATACCACAGTAAATTCAGTAGACATAATTTTTCCCATTACAATTAATTATTAATTAATTAATTAAAATGTCAACTGGTCAATTTGTTCTAAAAATGAATAATGCCAAAAACGGCCACGTCGTGCGCCGCGCCACGTGACCTGCGATATGACTGCGCGAAAGTAATGGTGGTTATATATCAACTGTATCATCTCAAAGAAAAATAGCCCTTAGGAAACAATGTTCGAAATACTGTTTACCAAATCGAGAATCTTGAAATAATTTGAGTAATCTGCAAGCTTACTTTAGGAGGAAATAACCGCAAGTGGATTTGAGGTGTTAAAAATATAGCATACTTATTTGTATGAAGAAATAAGCCGGAATAATAGGCTAGTTTCTTGGCTCTCTGCTGGCGCTGGGGGCGCTATGTAAATATATATATATTTTATTTTTATTTTAAAATAAAATAAAATAAAAATAAAATATATATATATTTTTTAAGGAAAATAAAAATGGTGGCTACGATTTATAAGAAATAATAATTATTTGTTCGTTGTTCTGTAAATAAAATTACTATAAAACATTACAATGAATAGTCAATAAAATGGTAAGCTGCGCATAATCGCTTATATGGACGATTCGCCCCTACCATAGAGTACGCACTTGCGTTACTTTCTACTCCATAGAGTACACACTTGCATTACTTTCTGATATATGGTGGATATATTATATACTATTTATTTAGTGCTCGATTTAAACGAGTGTTTGTCAATGCTTCTTTCTTTTTTCTTTAAATGTATTAAACTATTCTTTTATTGTAATATTTAAACCTTATAAATTGTATACATGGACAATGTCCGTTAATAAATAAATAAATAAATAAATATATAACTCTGTCTCATTTATCTACAATGATGGATGAATGTGGTATATGCGTACATTACAATGATAACTAGCTAAGTATTTGTGTTGAATGTTCTAGACTAGGCGGTGGAGCGTAAATATAAACGCAATGTAATGTTGCATGATACTGTGAATGTAAACTTAACCGCATCCTAAACACAGATGTTTTTCAAAAATGTTTTGAGTATGTCAAAATGTTTGCAGACTGGCAGAATTTCCTCCCTAGGAAGTTATTTAGAATTAACTCTATTGCAACAGAGAGGGAAAACATTTTTGAGAAGGGAATATGGAAGTCTAGGCATTTACAGGGCTTATGACCTGTCATTGGTAAACGGGGAACGGGCCTGCTGTGGAGTTCAGACAACGCATCGCTCCCCTACAACCAAGAAGCGGTAGAAAAACGCCTCTACTCGTTGGAAATAAAATTTAAAAAGAACCCGGTACTTGAAGTTGCGTACCGGGCTAAAATCAGCGAGTATGAGGAAAAGGGATACGCCGTTGAGTTATCCAGGGAAGAAGAGGCGCGAGAAAACACAAGGAAATGGTTCCTGCCTCATTTTTCGGGATGCAATCCGAACAAGGTTGGGAAAATTCGGGTTGTGTTCGACGCGGCGAGCCCTCACAGAGGTGTGTGCCTCAACGACCACTTACTGACGGGACCGGACTTGCTCACGTCACTAGTGGGGGACATACAGAGGTTCCGAGAGGGTGGCGTAGCTATTGCCGCCGATATAAAGGAGATGTTTCTCCGCATAAAGATGACACGATGTCACAATTGTTTTTGTGGCGTCGAAAACCGAACGAAGCAGTGAGGACCTTCGCTTTCACATCCATGATGTTCGGAGCCAGGTGTTCTCCGAGCAGCGCCCAGTACGTAAGAGACCGCGTGGCCGCGGCGAATGCTGAATCATTCCCGGAGGCAGCGCGGGCTGTACATGAGAAAATGTACATGGACGATTATTTGGACGCCGTGGACTCGACTGCGGAGGCTGCAAAATTGGTGAAAGACGTCACGGCCCTCCTGCCGACGGGGGGCTTTGAAATGACGGGATGGGCGTCAAACAACGCCGAGGCATTGTGCTCGGTCCGCGACGAGGATCGAGCCAAGACGGCTATCATCATTGGCGAGGCCGCCACTACGGAAAGAGTACTAGGCGTGCGGTGTGACCGGTACGCAGACTATTTAGTATTCAAATGTAACCAAGAGGGCGGTGACGAACCTGAATGGCCTACAAAGAGGCAGATGTTGGGAGCCGTCATGAGGGTCTTCGATCCAATGGGATTTATTGGATGCATAACAGTGAGGGCTAAAATACTGTTACAAGCCGTGTGGCGGTCGAACATACAATGGGACGAGGCTTTAAACTAGAACACGTGCAGAGATGGCGCGAATGGCGGCAGTTACTAGCCGAAAGTAACTGCGCAATACCGAGGTGTTGTATCAACAGGAAGGCGGAAGAAATAACCATGCACGTCTTCAGCGACGCCTCGGAACAAGCTTGCTGTGCGGTGGCATATTTTGTGCACAGGGCGGGCACTAACTTTATTATGAGCAAATGTAAAGTAGCGCCGCTAAAGCCTTTATCGATACCTCGAACTACAGGCGGCGCTACTCGCCGCGCGGTTAGCGGCGAGTATAAAGAGGGAAAGCCGCATGAAAATTAAAAGAACTATATTCTGGACGGACTCGAGCACGGTTCTATCCTGGATACGCACAGACCCGTTGAAGTATTCAACGTTCGTAGCGAACCGACTCGGGGAGATCGATGAAATCGCCGGAATAAACGGTCGGCGCTGGGTACCGACAAAACAAAACCCGGCGGACATCGGAACCTGAGATACGCAGCCACCCGATCTGTCTTCGAACGGCGTGTGGTTCCAGGGCCCAGATTTCCTCTCCCGGCCGGAGAGTGGATGGCCTCAGGAAAGAGGGACAATCTCGCCTCCTGAAGACGCGCTGGAGATAAGACCACCGCGTCACTTTGTAGGGCATTACCACACGACGACAGGACTCCCGGACGTATCCCGCTTTTCATCGTGGGTACGACTTATAGCCGAAGAAATATGGGTGCGCCTGTCACAGAGGCGTGCCTTCGGCAAAGAAATAGAATGCCTACAACGGGGAGAGGCCCTACCGCCCGGAGGACGGCTACGCGCTGTCACGCCGTTTATTGATGGAAGCGGCATACTGCGTATGGGAACCAGACTACAAAGGATAGATGCCCAGAACGTGAATGCCCCGCCAATACTGGACGGCGGGGACGAATATTGCGGACTGATGATAAGTTACCAGCACGCAGCATCAGGACATCCAGAAACGGAGCGCACGATAAGCGACATCAGGTCGGGCTGCTTTGTTGCGCGCCTCCGTACGACGCTGCGAGGGATCATCAGGAGCTGCCGGGCGCGCCGCATGCTGAGATGCATTCCGAAGCCGCCACTGATGGGACAGCTGCCGGCGGCCAGGCTGGCTAGCGGGGAGCGGCCGTTCACTCACTGCGGCCTCGATTTCTTCGGCCCGATGACCGTGACACTGGGACGGCGCACTGAGAAAGGGTACGGTGCGCTCTTCACGTGCATGACGACGCGGGCGGTGCATATGGAGTTGGCATACTCTCTATCCGCGGACTCGGCTATAATGGCTCTAAGAAGGATGGCCGCCAGGGGTGGTCACCCCGCGGTATTGTACACAGATAACGGTACAAATTTCCACGGTTACAGAACTAGAGACATGAAAGACACGAAAGATATGGAGACACAAATGATACGATGATGCGAAAGATGCAGAGATATGATAACCGAAATGAGCCGAATGAGCAAAAGACACATTCGTTCAATTGAACTACTTAAAAGATTCGGTCACTTTGGTGATGCAGATCAAGTGACACGTATCCTCTCGGTGACAGGGTCTTACCCACGTCTACTGTCAACCTCATGGCTGTTGGTGTTGCCCTTCACACTGTGTTTAGGACGCCGCAGTGTTATGTGATAATATTGCTAATATGAATGAGCGGGTGTATACTATTGATGATATTAACGATACACGAGTTACAATGAGATGATTTAGATTATTCTAGACTATACTATGTGGGTGATCGTACGCAGATGTCAATTACGTCAGTGCTGTGTGATCTTGCTTATGTAAATGAATGTGTGGGGTGTATACTATTGATGATATGGACAATACATACATTACAATGAGATGATTTAGATTATTCTAGACTATACTATGTGGGTGATCGTACGCAGATGTCAATTACGTCAGTGTTGTGTGATCTTGCTTATATAAATGAATGTGTGGGGTGTTTACTATTGATGATATGGACAATACATACATTACAATGAGAGGATTTAGATTATTCTAGACTATACTATGTGGGTGATCGTACGCAGATGTCAATTACGTCAGTGTTGTGTGATCTTGCTTATATAAATGAATGTGTGGGGTGTTTACTATTGATGATATGGACAATACATACATTACAATGAGAGGATTTAGATTATTCTAGACTATACTATGTGGGTGATCGTACGCAGAGGTCAATTACGTCAGTGTTGTGTGATCTTGCTTATGTAAATGAATGTGTGGGGTGTATACTATTGATGATATGGACAATACATACATTACAATGAGAGGATTTAGATTATTCTAGACTATACTATGTGGGTGATCGTACGCAGATGTCAATTACGTCAGTGTTGTGTGATCTTGCTTATATAAATGAATGTGTGGGGTGTATACTATTGATGATATGGACAATACATACATTACAATGAGAGGATTTAGATTATTCTAGACTATACTATGTGGGTGATCGTACGCAGATGTCAATTACGTCAGTGTTGTGTGATCTTGCTTATATAAATGAATGTGTGGGGTGTATACTATTGATGATATGGACAATACATACATTACAATGAGAGGATTTAGATTATTCTAGACTATACTATGTGGGTGATCGTACGCAGATGTCAATTACGTCAGTGCTGTGTGATCTTGCTTGTGTAAATGAATGTGTGGGGTGTAAACTATTGATGATATGGACAATACATACATTACAATGAGAGGATTTAGATTATTCTAGACTATACTATGTGGGTGATCGTACGCGGTGACAATTAGGTGGGTGTTGCGCTACGCACCATTTCGCTAGTGAGACAGTTGATGGCCAGTTCGACGGCGGGAGAGGGGGGGGCTCTTCTCGCGCCGGTTGCTAAGCGAGCGGGAGTCGAACCTGGGAAAAAACTCAGATTATTTCACATTCAGTAAGTCGTGGACGGCAAATTTAGAATCAACGTGTGAAATGAAATATTTAGAACAACCAGTTTGTTTCAAGCAAATTTTTTCTCGGATTTCTTAGGTAATAAATATAATATTTCAACGGTAAGTCGTAGCGACGTGAAATTTGGAATCGACTTTTCTTAAACAACCATACTTTTTTCAAGTCAATGTTTTGAAAAGATTTTAAAAAGTATTTTCTAAATTAATATGGATATTGTAGAGAAATAATTTCATACATAACTTTAAATACAAAAATATATCTTCACAAAAACATGACATTTTTGGCTTTGAAAATTATTGTGACATCAAGATTCGTGACAATGTTCTATTTAAATTTAAACGGTCACAAACAAAGTTTAAAATTAAACCGAATTGTGACGTATTATGGGCGTGGCCAATGTAATGAACTGTTTTTGCGGGAATTCAAAATTATAAAATAAAGAATATTTTTTTTGCTAACAAGTAAAAAAAAAATTTTTTTCAATCAACAGTATTTCATACACTCTTATTATTTTAAAATAGAAAAAAAATGAGATATTTTCTTATTGTAACAACTTCACGTAGCCAAAGAAAAATAGCATATTGAGTTTATTTTAAAGAAATATGTACATCCTATCGCTAAGGAGCACTGAATCCGAGTGATCTACTATCGCCTTCTTGCCGTTCACCGCGTTCCACGTGGCTCCGCCTACTCTTAAATCATATGACTGGCGCTGTAGCGACATCTATTGAGTAGCGAGTGTCACTACTTCACTTCATTAATTTATTTAATTTATTTTGTTTATTTGATTTATTTAACTTATTTTACTTATTTGACTTATTTTACTTTTTTTTATTTTTTTATTTATTTTATAAATTTTATGAATTTAATTTATTTAATTAATTTAAATTTTGTTTTTATTTATTTTATTTATTTTATTTGTTTTGTTTATTTGATATTGCATATAAAAAACAAATGATTACGCTGCTGTCAAGCAAGGTGTTTACTCAATTCGCAGTGTCCTGTAAGGGGGTTACCCCACCAATTGGTCGATCGACAGTTCCTACAACACCAAATTGATGGATGTTGTGTCGACCGGAATTTGTCGATCAGCCAAAGCTACCACAAGGGAGAGCTCTAATGATAACCCTCACTCGGTTTTGGCCGAGCTTCATCAGGTCGAAAGCAAGCCTTTGCGAGTTCCCCTTTATGAGTCCCGTCGCTCGGTGGAATACTCACCTTGGTCTCCACTAGAGCTGGACTCTGTGAAGCTCGGGGTGCCCTCGGTCCACGTGGGAGTTGAGCCCTCCGTAGAGGCGGGGGGCGTCCAGCAAATGCCGCGCACATCTCCGCAGCTGAGAACAATAACATCAACATTTTTGAGAAGGGAATAATGAAGTCCAGGAATATGACATGTCATCGGCTGGTTTAAGTTATCCCTTTAAACAATGTGTAACATATTTACCTTTCTGCCTACGTTTAACACGTTTGTGTTTATGACGGCTATAGCCTATAACGTTAGTCCAAAGACATTGGTAGTAAAAAGACAGGCTATAGTCTATGTGAAACTGTAATTATATCGACCCTATTCGGGTCAGAAGCTTAACCTAAAATTATGGGAAAACCGGTTTCATTCTCAGAGTAATAATAGGAAATATTTACTTTTTTTTTTTTAATTTTTAAAGTAATAAAGATCTATGAAATACGGCCCAGTAAATTTTTTTTTTTTTTTGTTAGTAGCATGAAAAATATTATTAAATTTGTAATTTTGGATTCCCGCAAAAGCGGTCGTTCCATTGGCCACGCCCCTAATACATCGCGATTCATGTTTATTTGTTCCTGAACATTCAAATTTGTTTAGAACATTGTTAGGGATATTGACGTCACAACTATCAAGGGCAAACATGCCGCGTTTTTCTAGTGACGTATTTAAAAAAATAAATATACATGAAAATATTTATACACAATATACATTTTGATTTTGAATTAATTATTCTAAATCCATTTCGTATATATAGTATGTGATATTTCCCTATTCTCTAAAGAAGCACTTAAGCTCTATTGCATAGAACAAAAGCCTTCATAATATTTAAAAGGTGTAAGTGCAAAAGTAATATTTTGAGTTATAACGTTTTTTAGTATTTAACAACTTTGTGCACATAAAAAACAGGGTATCTGGTTACGCCACATTTACTCTATGTGTGTATATCACATTTAATAGGTTGAGGCGTTTAAATTTATTTGCTACCAACTGGGCCCTGGTTAAGATGTTGCAATGCCTACCGCGGGTACCAATATTGTCCCGGCCCCATAATAACAACTGAACTGTCATTGTGTGTGCATGTGCCTTGATATCCTCAACGCGATCGCGATATTATTTTTATAAGTAAGTATAAGATATTTTTGCGATCAATACACTGTGTCGCGTAATCACATATAATATTCAAGAAACCACGTCAAGTGCCCCTCCTTCCTGACCACAGGATCTGATCTGATCCTGAATGCCGCGAGAGAAGTTCCAAACAATAAAGTGCCAGAACCCCAGCACAGGGTAGGCAATTGCATTCATTGTATTAGGGTTCGGTGGCAAAGTAGATAAAAATAACGCATCACGCGAAACGGACCAATTTGAGCGTTTATCTGCTAACAAGCAAGTGGCGCGATCAGTATCGTTTTTCGTACTGAAATTATGTTTAACTGCTCATTTGAATTGGGTTATGGTCCTAAAGTTCCTCATTCCAAACAATGAGGTGGCAGAACCCCAGTACAAGGTAGGTAATTGCATTAATTGTATTAGGGTTCTGTGGCAAAGTAGATAAAGATAACGCATTCCGCGAACCAGACCAATTCGAGCGTTTATCTGCTAACAGGCAAGTGACGCGATCAGTATCGTTTTTCGTACTGAAATATATTTTTTACTGCTCATTTGAATCGGGTTTTGGTCCTGAAGTTCCTCATTACTATTTTTTTTAAGTACCTACCCTATGACGAGGGAGCTCGTCTTGACTGGGATTTTCAAAATATTTTTTTTACGGTTTTGTGTGTAACGGCTATTTGCTTGAGCCGTGTATCTATTGGGCCTGCCACACACTCGACGAGTGGCACGAGAAGTAGCGAGGAAAGGAGGTAGAGACGTAGTGTGGCAACATTACTTGTCATGCCGCACGTCATGCTCCTCGTCGTGCCCAACGCTCTCTATTTTGTCGGTTTCTGAGCGCGAGTCAAAGGACCGGCAATATAAGCGCGAGTGGCTGGCCACATAATCGCGCGGTCGCAGTACGCATCGAGCGGTCACACAAGACGCGCGCGTCATTTTTAAATGATGTATATTTCTTTGTATGACAATGATATAATTAGCTATACAAAAAATGCATAGCGCGCACGCTGCCACAGTTGCATAGTCCACTGAATAGAAAGACAAATGACAAGTGCGATTAATTGCGCGAGTAGAGCAGTGTGTGGGCGGAGAGGGCAACATCGGGCGAGATGGCGGCAGCGCGAGGAGCAAAGTGATGAGCAGCGCAAGGAGCATAGTGTGGCGGGGCTAATTAATACCTTGAGTTTCCTGCTGCTATGGACGATGCGCTGCTCGCTGTGAGAACAGAACAAGTTGAGGTGGCCGCGGGTGTCATAATGGAACCGTCTCCCTTCCCCTAAAATGCATAATACACAAATTAATAAATTCCTAAGATTTTCGATTCCCGATTTACAATTCCCCCTAAGGCGTAGTCTGGTAAAAGGCACGCAAAATGAGGAAGCCATACGATTTTGCCATTTCAAAGTGATTTTTTTTGCTTTAATCGCACAATAAAAAAATAATAAAACATTAATTAGATAAAAACAATAATTTTTAAAGGTTTTATGTAACTAAAATATAATTACGTTTTAGAACGGCAGATTACGCCATTTCAAATTAAGACTAAACTTAGGTATCTGTGATCTCAATAAAGACTAAGTATTGAACTAAAATTTGTTGCAATAATTTGAAGATAATAAATTGAACATGAAAGTGGCCGAAGCAAAATCTATTTTTTTTATTTTTTGAAAAGAAATACAAGCATTTGAAATCACATACATTTTTTTGTGAAATTTTTCTACGTAAAATTATGCCTTCGGTAATACTTCAAAAAAATTATATTTATTGAAATATTTTAGTTAAAACCCTTTTTTGTAGAATTATATTCCCTTTTGTTTTAAAGAAGATAATTCTAGATGTAATATTCAATTTAAAACAATATCTTATTTACGATTTTATTACCTTCATACCTGCCCTTACCGGTACCGTATAATGCTAAAAATGGTCATCTCACCTTCCGTACGCTGGCTGAGCTGCTGGTTGTCGAGTTAGAGTCAGTGCGCGCAGAACCGGCCGCCCGGTGCTGGTTCCGGGAGCGGCCTCCGGGGGTCAGGGCGTCCTCGAAGGGCGGCGGCGGCGTGTTGCTGCAGCTCGGGGGAGGCCCTACAAGGAGGCACGGGCTACAGGGACTAGCGATACGGCCTAGCCAGTAGGAGGCAACTTTAGGATGACTCGTCCTAGGTCAGAGGTTCCCAAGGCCGGACATAAGAGCCGCTTTTGGGGTGACTCACGCGGTCCGTCCATAGATTAAATGGAACTAATGCTTTCCTTTAAATTTGACCCCTAAATAATCAATATTTTTTATTTAATAAAATCAGCTATAAGTTAATGAATCTTTTTATTAACTACAGCGAATATTTTTTTATAAGCTTGTTGTTAATCGTAGCAATCTGAGATGGGTTCGATGATCATTCATTAATAACTCCTAAAAAATTTCAGCATGCCCACACACAACCTTACGGCTGCGCGGTTATGCGCGGACTGAAGTAAAATGTAAAATACACTGCACTTCATCTAATTTTGGGATATGGAACTGATAAGTCTTTTTCCTATAAGGCGGTCGCCCAGTGCTGAATTCACGTCAATTCAAGTCCGCGCATGCGCAAATTGAGTACTTTAGTATCTCTGTGGAAGCAATTCAAACAAATCAATCCACGTTTATTCTTCATATATTTTGACGGTTTTATAACAAATTTAGCACTTAAATCGATTGACACAATGGTATAACAATATGAAACTATGAAATATAACTATTTTTTGCTGAAATTTTGGCTTTAAAAAATATTTTTAGCTTATTTCAAAGCGCTCAATTCGAATTTCTGTGTTCGTAGTAGGCACATATTTTACCTATGTACTTAGTACCAATTGACTGCTTCCCTATTCTTAAACCTCACCGCACGCCTCCAGCAAGCGATACAGCACAGCCAATTAAGGGACGCTTTTGAGATAACACACTCTATGTAAGATAGTTTTGAAAAGAGAAATACTTTTTTTTTAAAGGAATAACCCGCTTAGCCTTTATTTTAGAGGCTTATTAGCAGGTAGGAAAGGAGGTTATGAAAATACACCACAACACCCAGACCAACTTAGAAAAGAATCATTCTTTAATTTTTTTCTTGCAACTGGCGGGAATCGAACCCGCGAGGCCAGTTTTACAGTTGGCCATCTAACCAACTGCGCCACGGCACCTGTCTGTTACCTGCAATATCTTCTTGTCAATATAAGGCGCTTTTACGATGGCACAAAGACTCCCTCGACATAACTAAAAACCGTTTCAAAGTTTTTTTTTTGTCAAAAATCGAGGAAGTCCATAATCATTCAATTAACACTACTTCCCATTGCTCGGTACTGCCGCCGTGTGATACAACCTAGTCTATAAAGGGGGAGTTTTATATTAACACACCCTAGGCCAGAGGTCAGAGGTACCCAAAGACGGCCCTGATCAAATCATTGCTTTAAAATACTGATTGCAAAAATTAAGAGAACCTCTGCTCTAGGTTATAAATGAGAAAATATCATATTTTATGTACACAATATTGGAATAACTAATGAACGAATAAGCTTAATTACTGTAAATGGACAGGATGTGAAGCAAACCATATTTCTGGCTTATAAATAGCGTTAAATCGTCAATTCTTAAATGTAAATTACAATATTAGTGTATTTATTAAAAAAAACTATTTTTAATTACATTATTATTCAATTATTTAACACATTTTATGCGGGAAAGGTAGTTCTACCCGCGCGCCCAACCGGTGCTTCGGCGGGAAAGGTAGAAATACCAGCTAAGCCGGCTTCACTTTAAAGGCGGGAAAGATAGATCTACTCCATTATTTCGTCCGAGTATTTGATGTCAAATCTTCAAGGCTTCAAATTACACACGCACATCTATAAAAAGTACGATAAGCTGTCGTTTCATTTACGTACATACGAGGGCGGATTGATAATGAAGCTACCTAGCGCTAGATGGCAGTACAAACGCAAAAAACATTTATTTTTTCCAAATTGCGATCTGTCAAACGGCAGCTGTTAAAATGTCACCCAAATTCATCGATTAGTTTATTGGTTGTAGTCGTTTGAAGTAAACAACTTTTGTGTTTGTTGAAAAATTTAAAAAAGCAAATTTCCTGCAGTGATTATACACTATTATTTGAAAGGGAAAACGGCGAAAGAGACAAAAGAAAAGCTCGATAAACATTACGGTGAGTCTGCTCCGTCAGATTACATGGTCAAATATTGGATTGCTGATTTAAGCAGGAAAAAGATTCAGCTCAAACGAAAAAGTGATTACCGAAACTAACGCGTATTTTGAGCGGTTCCCGAAATCGTATTATTCAGATGGTATAAAAAAAAGTTGGAATATCGTCTTACTAAGTGTGTCGAAGTAAAAGGAGACTGTGTAGAGAATTAAATGGTTTATGAAAAAAAAGTTTTTTTCCTACTTAGGTAGCTTCATTTTTAATCCGCCCTCGTACAGACTCTTGCACAACTCTTATGAGAAACATGACAGCTTGTGCGCAAGATGATGTGTTTAGTCAATGAGTTGATAAAGTATATCTATCTTCTTTTCACAAATTTTTATTACATGATTGGTGAGCAGAATGGTGACATTTTCGGATTGCATTTGTTACCAGATGGATTGCTCTTTGTTCGTCGTTCGGCGAACGGAAATAAAGGCAAATACCTACATATTTTATTTTCGGACTTTGACAGATTTGACTTTTGCTCTTATCTCTATATGGTGAGTGCGTATTCAAAATTTCATTAAAAATAACATATATTTTAGGAGATAAAGCGATTCTTATAGAAGTAATAATTATTTGATTTTTCGCTGATTTTTGCTTACTGCGTTAGCCAGTTACATTGTAGCGAAGCCCGAATAAAATGTGTTAATATAAATTCATCAAAGCCAATAGTTCAAAAAAGTTCCAATAATAAATATTTGCATTCTTAGGATTTAGATTCTAATCTTGAGACCGTTCTCACCGATAGAAAGTGGGAAACATATTGTGGTAGAGCGGGCTTCGAACCTCGGACCTCTGATTCGCGAGTCCGCTACCCTACCACGAGAACACAACTCGTTTTTTAAACATATGTCTTTTTTTCAAAATATAATTTCAAGAAACATTACTTTTCTTTCCAGTTTTGATATAAAGCGAAAAGCCTTATAAAAATGTTCCAAGTAAAAAAAAATATATATTTCAAAATAACTCTTAAAATTACATAACAAAAATATTCAGTAAGAAATTACTACGATTACTCACCATTGATTCCAATTTTAAAAATATGCCTCAATCAAGATTAAGCATTGAAAAATATATAGATTTACACATAATTTCACATATTACTTGTAACAATAAAAATTATACAAAAATATATTAATATGACATTAAAATAAAAAATATATGTTTTTTTTTCTAAAGCACGACTCGTACGAGGGTTGACTGATATGACCTGACCTGCTTCGAGTTGACCAGTCGAGCTGATGGGAAAACTATTTCTCATCCCCTTCGAAATAGGTCAGGGGTGGAACGTATCAATCAACCCTCGTATCTTATTTTTAGTTTGAAACAACTCAAATATAATCTTCTATATCTATCTCCATTCGAATCGGCTGTTGCGTGGTTTGATTTCTGGTGTTTTTCTGAGTGGACGCAACGCTTGCGGGCGGGTCGAATTTTCGACAATCGGGCATGTCTCGCCGCGAGTTCTCCGTCAAAGAGAACCTTTTGACCTTGTCTAAGACGCTTCCCGGGTGAATATTCGCGGTCGTCGAATCGCCGACTTGCATATCAGGCCGGTGGTGAAACTGCTCAGATTTTACGGTGCGAGGAAGGGAAAATGATTTTACTTCCATTGCGGCCTTGTCGAACTCCTTCGTGAGCCCCGTCACTTTGTTTTTGGAGATTTTTAATGAATTCTTGGAACTCCTGACGCTCCCGTGTTCAGAATCTGTCTCGAACTGCTTCAACTGTTTCTGAAACCAGTTGATTTTGGTCTTAGCAGCACTAGCACACACATCGCTCTGGCTATCATTTTTAACATGTTCTTCGGAATAGGTCTTGATTTCGAAGCGCGCTGAAGATATAGAAGCGTTTGTATCGCCGGGTGCCAAGGGCGCTAACCTTTTAATTTTCCTTTTTAATTTGATTGGGAATTTCTTCGTGATTTCTCCGAGAACGCTCGGCGGTCGGCTGCCTCCGCTGAGCTGAGAATCGTCCCATTTCTCGTCGAATTTTTTCAAACGTTTCGCTGCGGATTTTCGATCGCCGGTTGGTTCTTTTCCACATTCGTTGTTTGGGCGCCGTTTCGAGAAACGATGGAAGTTGCCCATGACGGTTTTGTAAACGCGCGTCCCCGCTGAATCTGGGGTTCTTGTATTGCGAATTTCCGCACTAGACTCGAAAAGAACGTCTGGTTCGATTATACTCGGGATCGGAGACTTGCGACATTCAGATTGAACACTTCTAGGAGATATGGAATCAAGATTGTCTTTTGGTTTATTTTTCATAAATTTTCCCATTCCAAAAGCTGCTTTGGTAGAAGACAGACTGTCCGTACTTAGATTTTCTCGAATACCTTCATTTGTGTTGAACGTCTGCATCGTACCGGTTTGCTTCATTAAATTATTATCTTTTCCCGGGTACAAAAACGATTTATTGGGCGTTGGAATTTTTCTTGTATCGTAATCTTTCCATTTATCATCAGACGCTCCTTTTGCGCAAATATTAGTACTTTTAGAAGTATTTTTAATACATTTTCTGCCAGCATCTTTAAAATCTGAATCCGTGAAACGAAAACTAAAATCTCTTTCAAAGCTATTTGTCGAAGAATTACTTTCGTCATCAGATACATTGGAAATATTTTCAGGAAGCTCTCGCACATAATCTTCGATCTTTTTCGCAGTTACATTTGATGGTAGACAGAATCCTGGATTCGGATCCGTTTTAATCGAAAGACTTTTATCTGTTTTCAGAAAAAAGTTATTATCGGTGCTAATTGTTGCTGCGTTATCATTTCTCTTGACTGCGATGAAATTTCTCCTTGGAGGTTTTTGAATAACTGGAAGATTGTTAACAGAGACATTTTGGATGGGACTAAGATGTACGTCAACAGTTTCCAAGCGTTTATCACAAACTTCGCGATTCACCGGCTTTAAGGCACGAAACCCCATTTGCAACTCGGCACCGTTCAACTTTTTCAGGATAGGTACACATGGTTCATTCACGTTTGAAAATGATGTGACAGACTCGTTTGTTTTTGCAAATTCATTTGTTTTTATGACAACACCAGTGAATTCATTTGTTTTTGAAACAACACTACCAAATTCAATTGTTTTTGTGACAACACCACCGAATTCATTTGTTTTTGTGACAAAACCACCAAATTCATTTGTTTTTGTTTTCATTGCAAAATTGTCAGATTCATCTTCATTTTGCAATAGCGCGATAAAAGCAGCATCGTCTTCATCGTCAGAATCATCTCCCCTTGCCCAAATATCTTTCTTCCTTCCAAACGCGGGCCCGAAATCAGATTTGAATCCGAATCGCCGATCTACATCGAAGCCTTGGAATGAGTATTCACCTTTTTGAGACGCGGCCGACGTCGCTCCTCCGCCCCGTTTCACCTTGGGGGAACCTCGCGGGGGAACCGGGGGCGGGACCTTTTGCTTCGGGCCTCCTTTTAACACGGCGGGATAGGGCAGACGAACCTCGCCGGTAGCTTGCTTGCTATTTTCCGGACCCTCCTTATCCGTAGGACTCGCTGATGTATCAAATAAAATCGTCGAAAAACAAAATACGTTTTGTTTATTAATATTTTATTTAAAATTTATACAAGTTATTGTGGCGTATAATTGGCAGACAAATTGTTAGAATTGGCACGTATATATGTGGATAAATGCGAGACAGAGGTATACAAATACATTTAAAATGATTAATTTTCGGATTAGATTGTTGTTTTCAACGCAGGTACAAAGTCAGAAGTCGTTTGGCAATATAGATCGATATTTTCGGTATTGATGTTTTTTCGATACAGCTTGTAAGTGTCATTTTGTAGATTGTTTGATATGTATGAAAACGAGTCCAATAAAATATTTCAAAACGCAACGTCGGCGATGCGAAGATCGTGTTTTATTTTCGTCAATTTCGCAAATCATTTCGTAAGATGCAAAAGAACAAAGCAATGGATGGATGTGATAGTAAATTTGAACAGTTGTTATGACATTGTAATAAATAATGGGTGGTTAATACATACAGTAAGAGTAAAGACAACCAAATGCAATGGCAGCATGAAAGAAGAAAAACACGACAATATAATGTAAGCAACATATCAATAGTACAATGAGAAAGTTTAGTGCTATTTTTTTCTGCTCAAGTTGGTAGTCGGCATTGAACAGAAAAGCTAGTTTTTATTTTGGCAACGGGCTTTGTTGTTCTGGTGCGAATTCCTGTCGTCTTTCTCGATCAGCATGTTTCAACCATAGAATTAAGAATAGTCCAGAAACCGCATACGCACGTCAAACAGAAGGCGAATCAACTACTCATAAATGAGTAGGTTTACGTTTTGACCCATTAGTTTCTTTGTAGACATCGCTCAGTACGCAACTCCTGATTCGAATTTAACCATGCCGTGCTGTGTCCTTTTAAAGTGTAGAAATACTGCTAGGATCTTAAAGAAACAGGATGCAATCACATTTCGTGTATAATTATCAAATGAATCTGTTTGTCACAAATGCAATACTTAAAAATTGAATTATTTTTCCATCTGTCAGATTGTCGAAGAAACAAAATGAACATTTCGTTAGTGTTGCCAGAGTGGTAAATTTTTTTACCTTACTTGGCTCATATAATAAGAGAAATAATGAAAATTGAACCTCGGATTAAACAACGCCGTGGTGGACATTATCTTCAAAACATAAAATATTATTCAACATGATATAAAAATATCTGTTTTATGTAAAATAAAATTTGTTTTTTATTTTAAGTTCAAAGTTCATTAATTCAATTACTCTTATTAAATGATCCTTTACTTATCTACTCCTTTGTGTCAGTCAATGTTCCCGCGTGCACAATAAAATTTAAGAGAATAAAAAGATTGCTTTTTTTTTACCTTATATTTGTGTTATGGTTATGTTCTTCGCGATCTGGCAATATGGTGACTTCAAGTATGCGCGCGGCGAAAGTGTGTCTAAGTGGGGGAATTATTGGACACAGTCCGATGTACTAAAATATGATTCTACGCTCCCTTCTGGACTATTCTTAATTCTATGGTTTAATGTGAACAATTGCCGTTTCAAAACAAATTGATGTGGACATTGCCGTTTTCGGACAAATTGATGTGGATAATTACTGTTTTCAAACAAGTTAATGTGGACAATTGCTGTTTCAAAACAAATTGATGTGGACAGTGCCGTTATCAAACAAATTGATGTGGACAATTGCTGTTTTCACAAAAAACACCGTATTTTTAACACTGAATTTTAGATACCTATAATTTTTAAGAAATTTGGAAAGAACGATTATTTGAATTCAAAGACGGAGAAAAATAAATCCAATCCAATCAAATGAAAAAAATTAAAATCTACATGCGATATTTTCAGAACGAGGTCTTCAATTTCATTTCGCACTAATCTTCCTCATTGTCAACAATATCGATAAAAAATATATTAAATGGCTTTTCTAAATATAAATACAAAATAGCATTTTTCTCGGTTGATATGCCACACGTCAGGTGCGGCAAAATGCATGGGAAACCGATACAAAAGTTCAGAAATAAAGAACACTTTGGCTCGGTTGACACCGGGAGAGTTAAGATAATTGTTTGACTTCCTCACCTGTCTTGTTGGCGCTCATTCCACTCGAACTTGCGGCTCCTGAAAAGACCAACAGATGGCAGCGTGATGAGTGAAGAAATATTTAACCAGCGGAGACTCAAACCAAAATAAATACATTTTAATCATTATCATCATTCCCTTACGCACCTAATGGTGCATAGGGCACTGCATTAGTACATCAATCGCAGCGTATTGTGATATTTTTATTGTAACATAAAGAAAAGAAAGGAGGTACCGTCCAGGGACTATGAAATATTCTGGTGTTAAAGCACCCTTTCAAATAAATATTTCATATCAACTATGTCGGGAATCGAACCCGAGACCTCTCGCATGGTAGGCGAACGCGCTGATTATTGCACTACGAGACCATTTTTATAGTTATTATGAAAATAAAACTTTGTTATTAGTATTACACAATTTTTATTATTTTACATGAACACTACTGCAGTTTCAGGAGAGCACTCCTCCCATCGACTGACTGATAAAACTGTTTTATATCACCCGTCGATGGGAGGAGTGCTCTCCCGAAACTGTAGTAGTGTTCTAGTAAAATAATAAAATTTTTGTAACACTACAGTATTTCCAAGCGTTTATTTAACTTTTGACACATGGGCGCCTATAAAGTTCCGTAATTATTGACAGGCAACCATAGACCGAAAAATGCAATACTTCATGTTTTTTTCATTACGATAGTGAAGCGACATGTTCTTTTGCTCCGATATTTATCGATATCGATGTTTATTGAGCCTACTTATGCAACGAGGATTATACAAGTTGATTTTTTTCATGAAAAAATATAAAATGTGAATTAAATTAAAACCGGATATTAAAAAAAAAAAATTCTATCGAAAGCCACAGTATTTTTATTCACTTAATAATGAATACGACTAATTTACATGAGATATAAATGTCTAACTGATTCAATATTGTGAAAATATCAAATATTTATTAAAAAATACTTATCGATTGTCTATGGCCAAAACTAATTTGACAGTTCGTCAGAATATATTGAATTTTAATGGCGCCGTGGTCGCTGTCATTTATTATTGTCGCCGACAAACTGACAGTGTCGCGACACAAAATTTCTCAATTTACATTACGACAATAAAATAGTCCTATGCATATTTGGGTTTTCTGTAGCTCCTGCACCCAATGACAAACTCCAATTAAGGAATTTATCGAGACTGTATTTAAAGTTTCTTTTGTAAAGAAATGATGTATTTTTTGCAATATTTTTTATTGAATGAAGACTTTAAAAAAAAAAGTTTTACCACAGCGCTTTCGTAATATAAACTCTGCTTTAAACGTCTGGGTATGTTTATAAACTACAAAATGTTGAGATTAAAACTTTTTCATAAATAAAGTCGATTTTTATGAGAAATCGATTCGGTAACGCATTAGGACATCCCTAATCGATACATAATCGAGCTGTCAAAAGTTAAATAAATGGTTGGATAGAGTATAATAAAAAAGTTTTATTTTCATAATAATTTATAATGAAGTGTTACGAAGTGAATAGCGATTGGCGCCTTATCATATTAATATTTTGATCGAATAATTGTGCAACATATTTCGAGTATGTCCAAATGCTCGCAGACTGGGTGGGTTTCCTCCCTAGGATAAAGGTTTCAGCTCTTTTACTTCACAAAAGTCAACAGATGGAAGAGTTGAGGAAATGTGGATGTTCAAACATGGGCAGAATGGCGTATGTTACAGTGCGTAAAGTGGCTACGTAAACCAGCCAATGACAGGTCATAAGCCCTGTAAATGCCTAGACTTCCATATTCCCTTCTCAAAAATGTTTTCCCTCTGCTGAAATAAATTTAAATAATTGTGCGTTCACAAAAATCATAATTATTTTTATATAAATTGGTAATTTAATTTTTTTTTTTTTAAATTCCATTATTTAATCTGAGGCGTAGCTGGCTGGCTCATTAAGTCAAACAAAAAAGTATACAGATTAAATTATAAACAATATTTCTTAAATATTTTGTCTGAATTGTATGGTATTGAGCTCTCGTAGGCTGACAGCGTCGTAGCTAGGGTCATGAGCGCCCCTGGTAAGATTAGAATTTTGAAGAGAAAGATAAAAGAAGGCTGTGGGTCTGCAAAGAGCGTCAGCCAGCGTGGCCAACCCCTAGCTGCAACGCTGTAGGCTAGTGCTAAAATAAGGTTTTTGTTCACAAAAACTGGATTCAACCCCCTAGGGAGCTGTTATAATTAACGTATTACATTAAGAGATTGAAAGACTTGCGTTTTGTAAAGGGTGGATTACCTGACATTTTAGATTGTAAACGGTTAGAATGAACTAATTTTACTTTTTTTAAAACATGAAATAATCTACTTTCGTATTTTGTAAAGAGAGAAAGCGACCTACGTTTTTTATTTTAAAGGGATAGAATGACCAATTTTTAATTCGGACCAAATTTTTTCATTGTAAAGGGATCAAATATACTAGTTTTTATTTTGATAAGAGATAAAATGAACGTAGTTATGCAGAAAGCAGCCAGTCCACATTTTTGAAAAAATTAGATATTTATGTTATTGGGTACAGTAAGGTCAATTATATGTTCTGCTTAAAACAGCCAGACCGCTTTCATACAACAACAAAAAACTGTATTAACCATCTTCTGAAAATGGTGTCGATCACGAAAACGACATTTCTTAATTTGCAGCAAATACACACAATACTAGAAAAATCCTACGGGACTTTAAAAATCACTAAAACTGGTCAAAAACATAATTAAATTCTTGTTTGTAATATAAAAAAAAACTAATGTGTTCATTATTTATCATTTGCAAAGTCAAAAACATTTCAACTGTTGTGTAGATTTAATTATTCACTCTTTTCACAAATATTATATTATCTCAGTTTGACTTTTCTATGGCTGGCTGCTTTCAGCATAACAACGTGCAAATGATCTAGGTGCTGTTTGCTTTGTTAAGAAATAGAATGGTCTAATTTTCATTTTATAGGGAGATGAAATAAATAACTGTTTATTTTATAGACACAATGACTTTCTTTTTTAATTTTGAAGAGACAGAATGACCTACTTTTTTATTGTTAAGGGACAGAATGAACTAATTTTTATTTTGATAAGAGATATAATGATCTGGGTACTTTTTACTTTGTAGAAAGATGGAACCACCTAATTTTCATTTTACAAAAAGATGGAATGACCTACTGTTTGTTTTGTAGAGAGGTCGAATGATTAACTTCTTTAATTTTAAATGGTTAGAATGTTCTACTTTTTTATTCGTAAAGAAACGGCATGATCTACTTTTTTATTGTAAAGGGACAGAATTAACTAATTTTTATTTTGATAAGAGATATAATGATCTAGGTACTTTTTACTTTGTAGAAAGATGGAACCACTTAATTTTCATTTTACAAAAATATGGAATGACCTACTGTAATTTTGTAGAGAGGTGGAATGAATAACTTCTTTAATTTTAAAGTTAGAATGTTCTACTTTTTATTCGTAAAGAAACGGCATGACCTACTTTTTTATTGTAAAGGGACAGAATGAACAAAATTTTTTTTTGATGAGAGATATAATGATCTAGGTACTTTTTACTTTGTAGAAAGATGGAACCACTTAATTTTCATTTTACAAAAATATGGAATGACCTACTTTTTATTTTGTAAAGTGGTGGAATGATCTACTTTTCACGTTGAAATTATATTTTTTGGAATATTCTTTATTTTAGAGCTGTGGATTTTTACACACAAAGTTGAACGTTTTTCAAAACAAGAATGTTGGTCAGTAAATAATAATACCCTAAGCAGGAGAAACAGCTGTCCCAATTTTTAGCCAAACAAGCAATGAAATAATTGGGAAAGGAACCAGGATAGGAATTTAATTTGAAAAAACTAATAATACAACAAAATAACATCACTTTAATAATTGCAAAATATAGAAAATAAACATAAAGTAATAAATACATTATTTAGAAATAAAAAATACATTTATGTATTAAAAAGTTCAGTGCTCTTTTTGAAAATTATAACTACTGTGTACTAATTAACATTTTTCATTCATTTTTCGTATTATTTTAACATTTAAAAAAAAGTACTGTAAAACTTCAATTATCCGGATTGAATAAGTGCTAGATTTTGTTGTTCTTGGAATAATGCATCGAATTGGAATAACATTAAAAACTTACGTCCAGCAAAGTTAACTGCACAATTAAAATATATATATTTTTTTTGCTTTATTCTTTGATTTCCTGACAACGATCTGGATATTTGGCAATCCGGATGACTGGAATTCGGATAAAAGGAGTTTTATTGTATTTAAGGCATATTTTTTTAGATGTTCTACAATATCAAACGGGCGTTATAATGTATTGCGTATATAGAATTAGTTTGATTTAAACCCATTTTTAAAATATTTTTTCACATATTTAAGATGAGTTTTAAAATTTCATTTCCGACAGTCAAAAACTTACTCATTACGAATATTTCATTTATATTTAAATACGAGATATATCCAGAAAGCAAATTCTGAGTGTATTTCTTGCATCGCAGCGTTGCGATCGCCTATTCGCACATGTGTGGTACTTACCCTGAGTGATCTATTGAGGAGTTGACGCCATTATGAATTAGATGATTAAAAACTCGACACTGACCAGAAGAACACCCGAGTTCAGAGGTGAAAGGGCCATTAAAAAACGAAGAAGAAGAAGAATTAGATGATTTTTGTGTAAAAAAATTAACACCCCGTTGCTTGTGAGATTAGGTCAGTGATTATTTATCCTCTCTGCCTACCCTTACAGAAATCGGAAAGATGGTTTGTTTGTTTTGCATAGTACATCAGAGGCCTTGTTATTGCTCAGTAGATAAATACAGACGATCTTTAAGCATACCGTCTTGTTAATTGTCAAAAATTAAATGGAAATCATGTTCCAGGAGCATATTTTTGCTTTAATTGGGATCAATTGGAGTTTATTTAAAAATAAAATGGGCAGAATGATGAAATGAGTTTATTTAAAAATAAAGTGGGCACTGTATATCACAGAAGCCTATTTAAAATACAAATGAGAACTTTTTAAAATGTTATTGAAGAAACGCGGACTAAATTATTGGGGACATTCATTAGTTGGTTTCAATCATATGATGTCGAGAAGAGAAGTAGGTAGAACATATAATATATAGATAGTACAGAAGTTAAATACACCGCCTCGCTGAGGCGAATCGTGTATAGAAACGATTATGCGCAGCTCACCATTATATTTGACTATCCATAATAATGTTTTACGGTGACTTTATTTACAGGACACAATCAAATAATTACTATTTCTTATAAATCATTTACACCCTTTGTATGTTTCTACAAATATAAATAAAACTATTGATAAAGCGCCCAGCGCCAGCAATGAGCCAAAGAACTCCAGCTTATTTCCACATACAAATAAGTGTACTATATTATAAACATATTAAACCCAGTAGCGGGATTTTTCTCTCAGAGTAAACTTGCAGATTACACAAATTCTTTGAAGATTCGATTTGGAAAACAGTCTTTCAAACATTATTTCTTAAGGACTATTTTTTTTAAGATGATACTTTTGACATGTGACCGTCAACTCATGTGGCGCTCGACGCGGCCGTTTTTGGCATTATTCATTTCTAGAACAAATCGGCCAGTTGACATTTCAATCGTAATGAGAATACCTAATACCGACTGAATTATAAACTGTTTTACAAGTTATGTGTTAAATTAATGGACAATATAGCTACACAATATATAACGCGTAGTTACGTCGTTTGAGTTGATTTCATAGATGAGAGTTGTAGTGTCACACAGAACCACAGAAAAAAATGCAATTTATAGTATATATACAGGGTGTTCTTTAAACCCTGTAACATCCGAAATCACGATGATCAGTATGGGCAAGAAAACATATTAGCATATTTAAAAAAATATTTAGACTAAAGATTTTTTTTTTAAATAATATATTAAAAAAAACAAAGGGTTGCTTACTTCTGCAGGGGAGAAGTGAGGGGAGCGCGGCGCAGTATCAGACTCCCCCTCCTCGTTTCACCCCTGCAGAAGTAAGCAACCGTTTGCTTTTTTTGATATTTTATTTTTTATAAATTTTATTCGTTGTAAAAAAATATTTTAATGTGCCAATATGTCTTCTTGCTCATACTGATCATCGTGGTTTCGGATGTGACAAGGTTTAATGAACAC